>NW_027475224.1:0-162329 GCF_051020985.1 Nomia melanderi | reverse complement strand
TTTATATAGTTTTATATAGTTTTATATAGTTTTATATAGTTTTATATAGTTTTATATAGTTTTATATAGTTTTATATAGTTTTATATAGTTTTATATAGTATTATATGGTTTTATATAGTTTTATATAGTTTTATATAGTTTTATATAGTTTTATATAGTTTTATATAGTTTTATATAGTTTTATATAGTTTTATATAGTTTTATATAGTTTTATATAGTTTTATATAGTTTTATATAGTTTTATATAGTTTTATATAGTTTTATATAGTTTTATATAGTTTTATATAGTTTTATATAGTTTTATATAGTTTTATATAGCTTTATTAGTTTTACATAGTTTTATGTTGTATTGTGTAGTTTTATACAGTTTTATATAGTTTTATATAGATCCATATAATTTCATATAGTTTGATATAGTTTTGTATATCTTTATATAGCTTTATATAATTTTATATACTTTTATATAGTTTTATATAGTTTTATATAGTTTTATATAGTTTTATACAGTTTCATATAGTTTTATATAGTTTCATATAGTTTTACAATCTTTTGTATTGTTTTATTAGTTTCATATTGTTTTATATAGTTCTATATAGTTTCATATAGTTTAATTAGTTTTATGTAGTTTTATATAGTATTATATAGTTTTATACAGTTTTATATAGTATTATATGGTTTCGTATAGGTTTATATAGTTTTATATAGTTTTATATAGTTTTATATAGTTTTATATAGTTATATATAGTTTTATATAGTTATATATAGTTTTATATAGTTTTATATAGTATTATATGGTTTTATATAGCTTTATATAGTTTTATATAGTATTATATGGTTTTATATAGTTTTATATAGTTTTAAATAGTTTTATATAGTTTTATATAGTTTTATATAATTTTGTATAGTTTTATATAGCTTTATTAGTTTTACATAGTTTTATGTCGTATTGTGTAGTTTAATACAGTTTTATATAGTTTTATATAGCTCTATATAATTTCATATAGTTTGATATAGTTTTGTATAGCTTTATATAGCTTTATATAGCTTTATATAGTTTTATATACTTTTATATAGTTTTATATAGTTTTATATAGTTTTATATAGTTTTATATAGTTTTATATAGTTTTATATAGTTTCATATAGTTTTATATAGTTTCATATCGTTTTACAATCTTTCGTATTGTTTTATTAGTTTCATATTGTTTTATATAGTTCTATATAGTTTCATATAGTTTAATTAGTTTTATGTAGTTTTATATAGTATTATATAGTTTTATACAGTTTTATATAGTATTATATGGTTTTATATAGTTTTATATAGTTTTATATAGCTTTGTATAGTTTTATACAGTTTTAAATACTTTTATATACTTCTACATAATTTTATATTTTTATATAGTTTTTATATAATTTAATATTGTCCTATATAGTTTTATATAGTTTTATATAGTTTTATATAGTTTTATATAGTTTTATATAGTTTTATATAGTTTTATACAGTTTTATATCGTTTCATATAGTTTCGTATAGTTTTATATAGTTTTATATAGCTTTATATAGTTTTATATAGTTCTATACAGTCTGAAATAGTTTTCTATAGTTCCATATAATTTTATTCGGTTTCATATAGTTTTATACATATTTTTATATACTTTTGTATAGTTTTATATAGTTTTATATAGTTTTATATAGTTTTATATAGTTTTATATAGTTTTATATAGTTTTATATAGTTTTATATAGTTTTATATAGTTTTATATAGTTTTATATAGTTTTATATAGTTTTATATAGTATTATATGGTTTTATATAGTTTTATATAGTTTTATATAGTTTTATATAGTTTTATATAGTTTTATATAGTTTTATATAGTTTTATATAGTTTTATATAGTTTTATATAGTTTTATATAGTTTTATATAGTTTTATATAGTTTTATATAGTTTTATATAGCTTTATTAGTTTTACATAGTTTTATGTTGTATTGTGTAGTTTTATACAGTTTTATATAGTTTTATATAGCTCCATATAATTTCATATAGTTTGATATAGTTTTGTATATCTTTATATAGCTTTATATAATTTTATATACTTTTATATAGTTTTATATAGTTTTATATAGTTTTATATAGTTTTATACAGTTTCATATAGTTTTATATAGTTTCATATAGTTTTACAATCTTTTGTATTGTTTTATTAGTTTCATATTGTTTTATATAGTTCTATATAGTTTCATATAGTTTAATTAGTTTTATGTAGTTTTATATAGTATTATATAGTTTTATACAGTTTTATATAGTATTATATGGTTTCGTATAGTTTTATATAGTTTTATATAGTTTTATATAGTTTTATATAGTTTTATATAGTTTTATATAGTTTTATATAGTTTTATAGAGTTTTATAAAGTTTTATATAGTATTATATGGTTTTATATAGTTTTATATAGTTTTATATAGTTTTATATAGTTTTATATAGTTTTATATAGTTTTATATAGTTTTATATAGTTTTATATAGTTTTATATAGTTTTATATAGTTTTATATAGCTTTATTAGTTTTACATAGTTTTATGTTGTATTGTGTAGTTTTAGACAGTTTTATATAGTTTTATATAGCTCTATATAATTTCATATTGTTTGATATAATTTTGTATAGCTTTATATAGCTTTATATAGCTTTATATAGTTTTATATACTTTTATATAGTTTTATATAGTTTTATATAGTTTTATATAGTTTTATATAGTTTCATATAGTTTTATATAGTTTCATATCGTTTTATATAGTTTTATATAGTTTTATATAGTTTTATATAGTTTTATTAGGTTTTATATAGTTTTATATAGTTTTATATAGTTTTGTTAGTTTTTTATAGTTTTCTTTAGTTTTATATAGTTTTATATAGTTTTATATAGTTTTATATAGTTTTATATAGTTTTATATAGTTTTATACAGTTTCATATAGTTTTATATAGTTTCATATAGTTTTACAATCTTTTGTATTGTTTTATTAGTTTCATATTGTTTTATATAGTTCTATATAGTTTCATATAGTTTAATTAGTTTTATGTAGTTTTATATAGTATTATATAGTTTTATACAGTTTTATATAGTATTATATGGTTTCGTATAGTTTTATATAGTTTTATATAGTTTTATATAGTTTTATATAGTTTTATATAGTTTTATATAGTTTTATATAGTTTTATATAGTTTTATAGAGTTTTATAAAGTTTTATATAGTATTATATGGTTTTATATAGTTTTATATAGTTTTATATAGTTTTATATAGTTTTATATAGTTTTATATAGTTTTATATAGTTTTATATAGTTTTATATAGTTTTATATAGTTTTATATAGTTTTATATAGTTTTATATAGTTTTATATAGTTTTATATAGTTTTATATAGTTTTATATAGCTTTATTAGTTTTACATAGTTTTATGTTGTATTGTGTAGTTTTAGACAGTTTTATATAGTTTTATATAGCTCTATATAATTTCATATAGTTTGATATAATTTTGTATAGCTTTATATAGCTTTATATAGCTTTATATAGTTTTATATAGTTTTATATAGTTTTATATAGTTTTATATAGTTTTATATAGTTTTATATAGTTTCATATAGTTTTATATAGTTTCATATCGTTTTACCATCTTTCGTATTGTTTTATTAGTTTCATATTGTTTTATATAGTTCTATATAGTTTCATATAGTTTTATATAGTTTCATATCGTTTTACAATCTTTCGTATTGTTTTATTAGTTTCATATTGTTTTATATAGTTCTATATAGTTTCGTATAGTTTAATTAGTTTTATGTAGTTTTATATATTTCTCTATAATTTCAAATAGTTTTAATAGTTTTATATAGTTTTATATGTTTGCAAATAGTTTTATATAGTTTTATACAGTCTGAAATGGTTTTCAATAGTTCCATATAATTTTATATGGTTTCATATAGTTTTATATATATTTTTATATAGTTTTGTATAGTTTTATATAGTTTTATTAGTTTTATATAGTTTTATATAGTTTTATATAGCTTTATATAGTTTTATATAGTTTTATATCGTTTTATATAGTTTTATATAGTTTTATATAGTTTTATATAGTTTTATATAGTTTTATATAGTTTCATAAAGCTTTATTAGTTTTACATAGTTTTATGTTGTATTGTGTAGTTTTATACAGTTTTATATAGTTTTATATAGCTCCATATAATTTCATATAGTTTGAT
The DNA here is from genome assembly GCF_051020985.1 of Nomia melanderi. NCBI lineage: Eukaryota > Metazoa > Arthropoda > Insecta > Hymenoptera > Halictidae > Nomia > Nomia melanderi. Next base: position 158,081 of record NW_027475224.1, on the reverse strand, counting down.
ATAGTTTTGTATATCTTTATATAGCTTTATATAATTTTATATACTTTTATATAGTTTTATATAGTTTTATATAGTTTTATATAGTTTTATATATTTTTATACAGTTTCATATAGTTTTATATAGTTTCATATCGTTTTACAATCTTTTGTATTGTTTTATTAGTTTCATATTGTTTTATATAGTTCTATATAGTTTCATATAGTTTAATTAGTTTTATGTAGTTTTATATAGTATTACATAGTTTTATACAGTTTTACATAGTTTTATACAGTTTTATATAGTATTATATGGTTTCGTATAGTTTGATACAGTTTAACACAGTTTTATTTAGTCCTATTAGTTTTGTATATTTGTATTACTTTTGTATAGTTTTATATAATTTTATATAGTAAGAAAGCCCTGGCGCATAAGTGAGTTATGCAGGCAAGATCTCGGAGCATCAGCGGCAGAGAAAATCTCAGTTATACGGTACCGCACACTCAGGTTTTGTCAAAAATCGAGCATGTATCTGCTGATATCTCGGGAGTTATAAGAAATACTAAGATAAATCAAGCTGCATTTTCTGTTGGAGGACCTGGCGCATGAATGAGTGCAGCAGGAACGACCTCAGACCACCAGCTGCCGAGAAAACCACGCACTCATGGGGCCGGACACACAGGGTCAGGGAAAAATCCAATATATATCTGCTGATATCTCGGGTGCTATTAGAGATAGCGTGATAAATCAAAGTGAATTATCTGCAGGAGGCCCTGGCGCATGAATCTGTGCAGCGGGAACGACCTCGGACCACCAGGAGGCGAGAAAACCACCGAACCATGGGGCCGGAGACTCGGGGTCTGGTAAAAATCCAATATATATCTGGTGATATCTCGGGTGCTATTACAGATAGCGCGATAAATCAAAGTGCCTTGTCTGCAGGAGGCCCTGACGCATGAATCTGTGCGATAGGAACGACCTCGAACCACCAGGGGCCGAGAAAATTACAGATTTTCGGCATCCGCCACCCAAGGTCATGTAAAAATCCAGCATATATCTGGTGATATCTCGGGTGCTATCAGAGACAGCGCAACAAACCAAAGTACATTGTCTGCAGGAGGCCCTGGCGCATGAATCTGTGCAGCGGGAACAACCTCGGACCACCAGGAGCCGAGAAAACCACCGAATCATGGGGCCGGACACTCAGGGACAGGGAAAAATCCCATATATATCTGGTGATATCTCGGGTGCTATTAGAGATAGCGCGATAAATCAAAGTGCGTTGTCTACAGGTGGACCTGGCGCATGAATTTGTGCAGCGGCAACTACCTCGGACTACAAGGGGCCGAGAAAATTACAGATTTTCGGTATCCGTCACCCAAGGTCATGTAAAAATCCAGCATGTATCTGGTGATATCTCGGGTGCTATCAGAGATAGCGCAATAAACCTTAGTGAATTATCTGCAGGAGGCCCCGGCGCATGAATCTGTGCAGCGGGAACGACCTCGGACCACCAGGGGCCGAGAAAACCACCGACTCCTGGGGCCGGACACTCAGGGTGGGGGAAAAATCCAATATATATCTGCTGGTATCTCTGCTGCTATTAGAGATAGCGCAACAATCCATAGTGAGTTAGCTGCAGCAGGCCCTGGCGCATGACTCTGTGCAGCGGGAACGACCTCGGACCACCAGGAGCCGAGAAAATTACAGATTTTCTGTATCCGTCACTCAAGGTCATGTAAAAATCCAGCATATATCTGGTGATATCTCGGGAGCAATTAGAGATAGCGCAATAAATCAAAGTGCAGTGTCTACAGGAGGCCCTGGCGCATGAAGTTGTGCAGCGGCAACTGCCTCGGACCACCAGGGGCCGAGAAAACAATCGTCTCATAGGGCCGGAAACCCAGGGTCGGGGAATAATCGAACATATATCTGGTGATATCTCGGGTGCTATTAGAGATAGCGCGATAAATCAAAGTGCATTGTCTGTAGGTGGCCATGGCGCATGAATCTGTCAGCGGGAAAGACCTCGGACCACCAGGGGCCGAGAAAACCACCGACTCATGGGGCCGGATACGAAGGGTCAGGGAAAAATGCAATATATATCCCTTGATATCTTGGGTGCTATTACAGATAGCGCAATAAATCAAAGTGCCTTGGCTGCAGGATGCCCTGGTGCATGAATCTGTGCTGCTGGAACAACCTCGGACCACCAGGGGCCGTAAAAATTACAGATTTTCGGTATCCGTCATCCAAGGTCATGTAAAGATCCAGCATATATCTGGTGATACCTCGGGGGCTATTACAGATAGCGCGATAAATCAAAGTGTATTGTCTGCAGGAGGCCCTGGCGCATGAATCTGTGCAGCGGGAACGACCTCGCACTACCAGGCGCTGAGAAAACCACCGTCTCTTGAGGCCGGACACGCAGGGTCATGGAAAAATCCAATATATATCTGGTGATATCTCTGGTGCTATTAGAGATAGCGCAATAACCAAAGTGACTTATCTGCAGGAGGCCCTGTCGCACGAATCTGTGCAGCGGGATCGACGTCGGACCACCAGGGGCCGAGAAAACCACCGACACATTGGGCCGGACACCCAAGGTCATGTAAAAATCCCGGATGTATCTGATGATATCTCAGGTACTATTACAGAAAGCGCGATTAATCAAAGTGCATTGTCTCCAGGAGGCCCAGGCGGATGAATTTGTGCAGTGGGATCGACCTTGGACCACCAGGGGCCGAGAAAACCACCGACACATGGGGCCGGACACTCAGGGTCAGGGAAAAATCCAATATATATCTGGTGATATCTCGGGTGCTATTAGAGTTAGCGCAATAAATCAAGGTGAATTATCTGCAGAAGGCCCTGTCGCACGAATCTGTGCAGCGGGATCGACGTCGGACCACCAGGGGCCGAGAAAACCACCGACACATTGGGCCGGACACCCAAGGTCATGTAAAAATCCCGGATGTATCTGATGATATCTCGGGTGCTATTACAGATAGCGCGATAAATCAAAGTCCATTGTCTGCAGGAGGCCCTGGCGCATGAATCTGTGCAGCAGGAACGACCTCGGACCACCAGGGGCCGAGAAAACCACCGTCTCCGGGGACCGGTCGCTCAGGGTCAATGAAAAATCCAATGTATATCTGGTCATATCTCGGGCGCTATGAGAGATAGCGCGATAAATCAAAGTGCACTGTCTGTAGGAAGCCCAGGCGCATGAACTGTGCAGCAGGAACGACCTCGGAACACCAGGGGCCGAGAAACTTACAGATTTTCGGTATCCGTCAACCAAGATCATGTAAAAATCCGGCATATATCTGGTGATATCTCGGGTGCTATTAGAGATAGCGCAATAAATCAAAGTGCATTGTCTGCAGGAGGCCCTGGCGCATGAGTCTGTGCAGCAGCAACGACCTCGGACAACCAGGGGCCGAGAAAATTACAGATTTTCGGTATCTGTCACCCAAGATCATGTAAAAATCCAGCATATATCTGGTGATATCTTGGGTGCCATTAGAGATAGCGCAATAAATCAAAGTGCATTGTCTGCAGGAGGCCCTGGCGCATTAATCTGTGCAGCAGGAACCACCTCGGACCACCAGGGGCCGGGAAAACCACCGTCTCATGGGGCCGGATACTCAGGGTCAGGGGAAAATCCAATATATATCTGGTGACATCCCGGGTACTATTAGAGATAGCGCAATAAACCAAAGTGCATTGTCTGTAGGATGCCCTGGCGCATGAATCTGTGCAGCGGGAACGACCTCGGACCACCAGGGGCCGAGAAAACCACAGTCTCATGGGGCCGGACACTCAGGGTCAGGGGAAAATCCAATATATATCTGGTGACATCCCGGGTACTATTAGAGATAGCGCAATAAATCAAAGTGAATTATCTGCAGGAGGCCCTGGCGCATGAATCTGTGCAGAGGGAACGACCTCGGACCACCAGGGGCCGAGAAAACCACCGTCTCATGGGGCCGGATACTCAGGGTCAGGGAAAAATCCAATATATATCTGGTGATTTCTCGGGTGCTATTACAGATAGCGCAATAAATCAAAGTGCATTGTCTGTAGGAGGCCCTGCCGCATGAATCTGGGCAGCCGGAACGACCTCGGGCCGCCAGGGGCCGGGAAAACCACCGTCTCATGGGGCCGGACACTCAGGGTCAGGGAAAAATCCAATAAATATCTGGTGATATCTGGGGTGCTATTAGAGATAGCGCAATAAACCAAAGTGAATTATCTGCAGGAGGCCCTGGCGCATGCATCTGTGCAGCGGGAACGGCCTCGGACCACCAGGGGCCGAGACAACCACCGTCTCATGGGGCCGGACACTCAGGGTCATGGAAAAATCCAATATATATCTGGTGATATCTCGGGTGCTTTTAGAGACAGCGCAATAAACCAAAGTGAATTATCTGCAGGAGGCCCTGGCGCATGAATCTGTGCAGCGGGAACGACCTCGGACATCCAGAGGCCGAGAAAACCACCGTCTCATGGGGCCGGACGCTCAGGGTCAGAGAAAAATCCAATCTATATCTGGTGCTTTCTCGGATGCTATTACAGACAGCGCAATAAATCAACGTGCATTGTCTGTAGGAGGCCCTGGCGCATGAATCTGTGCAGCGGGAACGACCTCGGACCACCAGGGGCCGAGAAAACCACAGTCTCATGGGGCCTGACACTCAGGGTGAAGGGAAAATCCAATATATATCTGGTGATATCTCGGGTGCTATTAGAGACAGCGCAATAAACCAAAGTGAATTATCTGCAGGAGGCCCTGGCGCATGAATCTGTGCAGCGGGAACGACCTCGGACCACCAGGGGCCGAGAAAATCACCGTCTCATGGGGCCGGACGCTCAGGGTCAGGGATAAATCCAATATATATCTGGTGCTTTCTCGGATGCTATTACAGATAGCGCAATAAATCAACGTGCATTGTCTGTAGGATGCCCTGCCGCATGAATCTGTGCAGCGGGAACGACCTCGGACCACCAGGGGCCGAGAAAACCACAGTCTCATGGGGCCGGACACTCAGGATCAGGGGAAAATCCAATATATATCTGGTGATATCTCGGGTATTATTAGAGATAGCGTAATAAACCAAAGTGAATTATCTGCAGGAGGCCCTGGCGCATGAATCTGTGCAGCGGGATCGACCTCGGACCACCAGGGGCCGAGAAAACCACCGTCTCATGGGGCCGGACACTCAGGGTCAGAGAAAAATCCAATATATATCTGGTGACATCTCGGGTGCAATTAGAGATAGCGCAATAAACCAAAGTGAATTATCTGCAGGAGGCCCTGGCGCATGAATCTGTGCAGAGGGAACGACCTCGGACCACCAGGGGCCGAGAAAACCACTGTCTCATGGGGCCGGACACTCAGGGTCAGGGAAAAATCCAATATATATCTGGTGATATCTCGGGTGCTATTACAGATAGAGCAATAAATCACAGTGCATTGTCTGTAGGAGGCCCTGCCGCATGAATCTGGGCAGCCGGAACGACCTCGGGCCGTCAGGGGCCGGGAAAACCACCGTCTCATGGGGCCGGACACTCTGGGTCAGGGAAAAATCCAATAAATATCTGGTGATATCTGGGGTGCTATTAGAGATAGCACAATAAACCAAAGTAAATTATCTGCAGGAGGCCCTGGCGCATGCATCTGCGCAGCGGGAACGGCCTCGGACCACCAGGGGCCGAGACAACCACCGTCTCATGGGGCCGGACACTCAGGGTCATGGAAAAATCCAATATATATCTGGTGATATTTCGGTTGCTATTACAGATAGCGCAATAAATCAAAGTGCATTGTCTGCAGGAGGCCCTGGCGCATGAATCTGTGCAGCGGGAACGACCTCGGACCACCAGGGGCCGAGGAAACCACCGTCTCATGGGGCCGGACGCACAGGGTCAGGGGAAAATCCAATATATATCTGGTGATATCTCGGGTATTATTAGAGATAGCGCAATAAACCAAAGTGAATTATCTGCAGGAGGCCCTGGCGCATGAATCTGTGCAGCGGGAACAACCTCGGACATCCAGAGGCCGAGAAAACCACCGTCTCATGGGGCCGGACGCTCAGGGTCAGGGAAAAATCCAATCTATATCTGGTGCTTTCTCGGATGCTATTACAGATAGCGCAATAAATCAACGTGCATTGTCTGTAGGATACCCTGGCGCATGCATCTGAGCAGCGGGAACGACCTCGGACCACCAGGGGCCGAGAAAACCACAGTCTCATGGGGCCGGACACTCAGGGTGAAGGGAAAATCCAATATGTATCTGGTGATATCTCGGGTGCTATTAGAGACAGCGCAATAAACCAAAGTGAATTATCTGCAGGAGGCCCTAGCGCATGAATCTGTGCAGCGGGAACGACCTCGGACCACCAGGGGCCGAGAAAATCACCGTCTCATGGGGCCGGACGCTCAGGGTCATGGGAAAATCCAATATATATCTGGTGATATCTCGGGTATTATTAGAGATAGCGCAATAAACCAAAGTGAATTATCTGCAGGAGGCCCTGGCGCATGAATCTGTGCAGCGGGAACGACCTCAGACCACCAGGGGCCGAGAAAACCACCGTCTCATGGAGCCGGACACTCAGGGTCAGAGAAAAATCCAATACATATCTGGTGATATCTCGGGTGCAATTAGAGATAGCGCAATAAACCAAAGTGAATTATCTGCAGGAGGCCCTGGCGCATGAATCTGTGCAGCGGGAACGACCTCGGACCACCAGGGGCCGAGAAAACCACAGTCTCATGGGGCCGGACACTCAGGATCAGGGGAAAATCCAATATATATCTGGTGATATCTCGGGTATTATTAGAGATAGCGCAATAAACCAAAGTGAATTATCTGCAGGATGCCCAGGCGCATGAATCTGTGCAGCGGGATCGACCTCGGACCACCAGGGGCCGAGAAAACCACCGTCTCATGGGGCCGGACACTCAGGGTCAGAGAAAAATCCAATATATATCTGGTGATATCTCGGGCGCTGTTAGAGATAGCGCAATAAACCAAAGTGAATTATCTGCAGGAGGCCCTGGCGCATGAATCTGTACAGAGGGAACGACCTCGGACCACCAGGGGCCGAGAAAACCACCGTCTCATGGGGCCGGACACTCAGGGTCAGGGAAAAATCCAATATATATCTGGTGATATCTCGGGTGCTATTACAGATAGCGCAATAAATCAAAGTGCATTGTCTGCTGGAGGCCCTGGCGCATGAATCTGTGCAGCGGGAACGACCTCGGACCACCAGGGGCCGAGGAAACCACCATCTCATGGGGCCGGACACTCAGGGTCAGGGGAAAATCCAATATATCTGGTGATATCTCGGGTGCTATTAGAGACAGCGCAATAAACCAAAGTGAATTATCTGCAGGAGGCCCTGGCGCATGCATCTGTACAGCGGAAACGACCTCGGACATCCAGAGGCCGAGAAAACCACCGTCTCATGGGGCCGGACGCTCAGGGTCAGGGAAAAATCCAATCTATATCTGGTGCTTTCTCGGATGCTATTACAGATAGCGCAATAAATCAACGTGCATTGTCTGTAGGATGCCCTGGCGCATGCATCTGAGCAGCGGGAACGACCTCGGACCACCAGGGGCCGAGAAAACCACAGTCTCATGGGACCGGACAATCAGGGTGAAGGGAAAATCCAATATATATCTGGTGATATCTCGGGTGCTATTAGAGACAGCGCAATAAACCAAAGTGAATTATCTGCAGGAGGCCCTGGCGCATGAATCTGTGCAGCGGGAACGACCTCGGACCACCAGGGGCCGAGAAAACCACAGTCCCATGGGGCCGGACACTCAGGGTCAGGGGAAAATCCAATATATATCTGGTGATATCTCGGGTGCTATTAGAGATAGCGCAATAAACCAAAGTGAATTATCTGCAGGAGGCCCTGGCGCATGAATCTGTGCAGTGGGAACGACCTCGGACCACCAGGGGCCGAGAAAACCACCGTCTCATGGGGCCGGACGCTCAGGGTCAGGGAAAAATCCAATATATATCTGTTGCTTTCTCGGATGCTATTACAGATAGCGCAATAAATCAAAGTGCATTGTCTGTAGGATGCCCTGGCGCATGAATCTGTGCAGAGGGAACGACCTCGGACCACCAGGGGCCGAGAAAACCACAGTCTCATGGGGCCGGACACTCAGGGTCAGGGGAAAATCTAATATATATCTGGTGATATCTCGGGTGCTATTGGAGACAGCGCAATAAACCAAAGTGCATTGTCTGTAGGATGCCCTGGCGCATGAATCTGTACAGCGGGAACGACCTCGGACCACCAGGGGCCGAGAAAACCACCGTCTCATTGGGCCGGACACTCAGGGTCAGGGGAAAATCCAATATATATCTGGTGATATCTCGGGTATTATTAGAGATAGCGCAATAAACCAAAGTGAATTATCTGCAGGAGGCCCAGGCGCATGAATCTGTGCAGCGGGATCGACCTCGGACCACCAGGGGCCAAGAAAACCACCGTCTCATGGGGCCGGACACTCAGGGTCAGAGAAAAATCCAATATATATCTGGTGATATCTCGGGTGCTGTTAGAGATAGCGCAATAAACCAAAGTGAATTATCTGCCGGAGGCCCTGGCGCATGAATCTGTGCAGAGGGAACGACCTCGGACCACCAGGGGCCGAGAAAACCACCGTCTCATGGGGCCGGACACTCAGGGTCAGGGAAAAATCCAATATATATCTGGTGATATCTCGGGTGCTATTACAGATAGCGCAATAAATCAAAGTGCATTGTCTGTAGGAGGCCCTGCCGCATGAATCTGGGCAGCCGGAACGACCTCGGGCCGCCAGGGGCCGGGAAAACCACCGTCTCATGGGGCCGGACTCTCAGGGTCAGGGGAAAATCCAATATATCTGGTGATATCTCGGGTGCTATTAGAGACAGCGCAATAAACCAAAGTGCATTGTCTGTAGGATGCCCTGGCGCATGAATCTGTGCAGAGGGAACGACCTCGGACCACCAGGGCCGAGAAAACCACAGTCTCATGGGGCCGGACACTCAGGGTCAGGGAAAAATCCAATATATATCTGGTGATATCTCGGGTGCTATTGGAGACAGCGCAATAAATCAAAGTGCATTGTCTGCTGGAGGCCCTGGCGCATGAATCTGTGCAGCGGGAACGACCTCGGACCACCAGGGGCCGAGGAAACCACCATCTCATGGGGACGGACACTCAGGGTCAGGGGAAAATCCAATATATCTGGTGATATCTCGGGTGCTATTAGAGACAGCGCAATAAACCAAAGTGAATTATCTGCAGGAGGCCCTGGCGCATGCATCTGTACAGCGGGAACGACCTCGGACATCCAGAGGCCGAGAAAACCACCGTCTCATGGGGCCGGCCGCTCAGGGTCAGGGAAAAATCCAATCTATATCTGGTGCTATCTCGGATGCTATTACAGATAGCGCAATAAATCAACGTGCATTGTCTGTAGGATGCCCTGGCGCATGCATCTGAGCAGCGGGAACGACCTCGGACCACCAGGGGCCGAGAAAACCACAGTCTCATGGGGCCGGACAATCAGGGTGAAGGGAAAATCCAATATATATCTGGTGATATCTCGGGTGCTATTAGAGACAGCGCAATAAACCATAGTGAATTATCTGCAGGAGGCCCTGGCGCATGAATCTGTGCAGCGGCAACGACCTCGGACCAACAGGGGCCGAGAAAATCACCGTCTCATGGGGCCGAACGCTCAGGGTCAGGGGAAAATCCAATATATATCTGGTGATATCTCGGGTATTATTAGAGATAGCGCAATAAACCAAAGTGAATTATCTGCAGGAGGCCCAGGCGCATGAATCTGTGCAGAGGGAACGACCTCGGTCCACCAGGGGCCGAGAAAACCACCGTCTCATGGGGCCGGACACTCAGGGTCAGGGAAAATTCCAATATATATCTGGTGATATCTCGGGTGCTGTTAGAGATAGCGCAATAAACCAAAGTGAATTATCTGCAGGAGGCCCTGGCGCATGAATCTGTGTAGAGGGAACGACCTCGGACCACCAGGGGCCGAGAAAACCACCGTCTCATGGGGCCGGACACTCAGGGTCAGGGAAAAATCCAATATATATCTGGTGATATCTCGGGTGCTATTACAGATAGCGCAATAAATCAAAGTGCATTGTCTGTAGGAGGCCCTGCCGCATGAATCTGGGCAGCCGGAACGACCTCGGGCCGCCAGGGGCCGGGAAAACCACCGTCTCATGGGGCCGGACACTCAGGGTCCTTGGAAAATCCAATATATCTGGTGATATCTCGGGTGCTATTAGAGACAGCGCAATAAACCAAAGTGCATTGTCTGTAGGATGCCCTGGCGCATGAATCTGTGCAGAGGGAACGACCTCGGACCACCAGGGGCCGAGAAAACCACAGTCTCATGGGGCCGGACACTCAGGGTCAGGGAAAAATCCAATATATATCTGGTGATATCTCGGGTGCTATTGGAGACAGCGCAATAAATCAAAGTGCATTGTCTGCTGGGGGCCCTGGCGCATGAATCTGTGCAGCGGGAACGACCTCGGACCACCAGGGGCCGAGGAAACCACCATCTCATGGGGCCGGACACTCAGGGTCAGGGGAAAATCCAATATATCTGGTGATATCTCGGGTGCTATTAGAGACAGCGCAATAAACCAAAGTGAATTATCTGCAGGAGGCCCTGGCGCATGCATCTGTGCAGCGGGAACGACCTCGGACATCCAGAGGCCGAGAAAACCACCGTCTCATGGGGCCGGACGCTCAGGGTCAGGGAAAAATCCAATCTATATCTGGTGCTTTCTCGGATGCTATTACAGATAGCGCAATAAATCAACGTGCATTGTCTGTAGGATGCCCTGGCGCATGCATCTGAGCAGCGGGAACGACCTCGGACCACCAGGGGCCGAGAAAACCACAGTCTCATGGGGCCGGACAATCAGGGTGAAGGGAAAATCCAATATATATCTGGTGATATCTCGGGTGCTATTAGAGACAGCGCAATAAACCAAAGTGAATTATCTGCAGGAGGCCCTGGCGCATGAATCTGTGCAGCGGCAACGACCTCGGACCACCAGGGGCCGAGAAAATCACCGTCTCATGGGGCCGAACGCTCAGGGTCAGGGGAAAATCCAATATATATCTGGTGATATCTCGGGTATTATTAGAGATAGCGCAATAAACCAAAGTGAATTATCTGCAGGAGGCCCTGGCGCATGAATCTGTGCAGCGGGAACGACCTCAGACCACCAGGGGCCGAGAAAACCACCGTCTCATGGAGCCGGACACTCAGGGTCAGAGAAAAATCCAATATATATCTGGTGATATCTCGTGTGCAATTAGAGATAGCGCAATAAACCAAAGTGAATTATCTGCAGGAGGCCCGGGCGCATGAATCTGTGCAGCGGGAACGTCCTCGGACCACCAGGGGCCGAGAAAACCACAGTCCCATAGGGCCGGACACTCAGGGTCAGGGGAAAATCCAATATATATCTGTTGATATCTCGGGTGCTATTAGAGATAGCGCAATAAACCAAAGTGAATTATCTGCAGGAGGCCCTGGCGCATGAATCTGTGCAGTGGGAACGACCTCGGACCACCAGGGGCCGAGAAAACCACCGTCTCATGGGGCCGGACACTCAGGGTCAGGGAAAAATCCAATATATATCTGGTGATATCTCGGATGGTATTACAGATAACGAAATAAATCAACGTGCATTGTCTGTAGGATGCCCTGGCGCATGAATCTGTGCAGCCGGAACGACCTCGGTCCACCAGGGGCCGGGAAAACCACCGTCTCATGGGGCCGGACATTCAGGTTCAGGGAAAAATCCAATATATATCTGGTGATATCTCGGGTGCTATTAGAGATAGCGCATTAAACCAAAGTGAATTATCTGCAGGAGGCCCTGGCGCATGAATCTGTGCAGCGGGAACGACCTCGGACCACAAGGGGCCGAGAAAACCACCGTCTCATGGGGCCGGACACTCAGGGTCAGGGGAAAATCCAATATATATCTGGTGATATCTCGGGTGCTATTATAGTCAGCGCAATAAACCAAAGTGAATAATCTGCAGGAGGCTTCTGCCGCATGCATCTGTGCAGCGGGAACGACCTCGGACCACCAGGGGCCGAGAAAACCACCGTCTCATGTGGCCGGACTCTCAGGGTCAGGGAAAAATCCAATATATATCTGGTGCTTTCTCGGATGGTATTACAGATAACGAAATAAATCAACGTGCATTGTCTGTAGGATGCCCTGGCGCATGAATCTGTGCAGCGGGAACGACCTCGGACCACCAGGGGCCGAGAAAACCACAGTCTCATGGGGCCGGACACTCAGGGTCAGGGGAAAATCCAATATATATCTGGTGATATCTCGGGTATTATTAGAGATAGCGCAATAAACCAAAGTGAATTATCTGCCGGAGGCCCTGGCGCATGCATCTGTGCAGCGGGAACGACCTCGGACCAACAGGGGCCGAGAAAACCACCGTCTCATGTGGCCGGACGCTCAGGGTCAGGGAAAAATCCAATATATATCTGGTGCTTTCTCGGATGGTATTACAGATGACGCAATAAATCAACGTGCATTGTCTGTAGGATGCCCTGGCGCATGAATCTGTGCAGCGGGAAAGACCTCGGACCACCAGGGGCCGAGAAAACCACAGTCTCATGGGGCCGGACACTCAGGGTCAGGGGAAAATCCAATATATATCTGGTGATATCTCGGGTATTATTAGAGATAGCGCAATAAACCAAAGTGAATTATCTGCAGGAGGCCCTGGCGCTTGAATCTGTGTAGCGGGAACGACCTAGGACCACCAGGGGCCGAGAAAACCACCGTCTCATGGGGCCGGACACTCAGGGTCAGAGAAAAATCCAATATATATCTGGTGATATCTCGGGTGCTATTACAGATAGCGCAATAAACCAAAGTGAATTATCTGCAGGAGGCCCTGGCGCATGCATCTGTGCAGCGGGAACGACCTCGGACCACCAGGGGCCGAGACAACCACCGTCTCATGGGGCCGGACACTCAGGGTCATGGAAAAATCCAATATATATGTGGTGATAACTCGGGGGCTATTACAGATAGCACAATAAATCAACGTGTATTGTCTGTAGGATGCCCTGGCGCATGAATCTGTGCAGCGGGAACGACCTCGGACCATCAGGGGCCGAGAAAACCACAGTCTCATGGGGCCGGACACTCAGGGTCAGGGGAAAATCCAATATATATCTGGTGATATCTCGGGTATTATTAGAGATAGCGCAATAATCCAAAGTTAATTATCTGTAGGATGCCCTGGCGCATGAATCTGTGCAGCGGGAACGACCTCGGACCACCAGGGGCCGAGAAAACCACAGTCTCATGGGGCCGGACACTCAGGGTCAGGGGAAAATCCAATATATATCTGGTGATATCTCGGGTGCTATTACAGATAGCGCAATATACCAAAGTGAATTATCTGCAGGAGGCCCTGGCGCATGAATCTGTGAAGCAGGAACGACCGCGGACCTCCAGGGGCCGAGAAACTTACAGATTTTCGGTGTCCGTCACCCAAAGTCATGTAAAAATCCAGTATATATGTGGTGCTTTCTCGGGTGCTATTACAGATAGCGCGATAAATCAAAGTGCATTGTCTGCAGGAAGCCCTGGCGCATGAATCTGTACAGCGGGAACGACCTCGGACCACCAGGGGCCGAGAAAACCACAGTCTCATGGGGCCGGACACTCAGGGTCAGAGGAAAATCCAATATATATCTTGTGCTTTCTCGGATGCTATTACAGATAACGCAATAAATCAACGTGCATTGTCTGTAGGATGCCCTGGCGCATGCATCTGAGCAGCGGGAACGACCTCGGACCACCAGGGGCCGAGAAAACCACAGTCTCATGGGGCCGGACAATCAGGGTGAAGGGAAAATCCAATATATATCTGGTGATATCTCGGGTATTATTAGAGATAGCGCAATAAACCAAAGTGAATTATCTGCAGGAGGCCCTGGCGCATGAATCTGTGCAGCGGGAACGACCTCATACCACCAGGGGCCGAGAAAACCACCGTCTCATGGAGCCGGACACTCAGGGTCAGAGAAAGATCCAATATATATCTGGTGATATCTCGGGTGCAATTAGAGATAGCGCAATAAACCAAAGTGAATTATCTGCAGGAGGCCCTGGCGCATGAATCTGTGCAGCGGGAACGTCCTCGGACCACCAGGGGCCGAGAAAACCACAGTCCCATGGGGCCGGACACTCAGGGTCAGGGGAAAATCCAATATATATCTGTTGATATCTCGGGTGCTATTAGAGATAGCGCAATAAACCAAAGTGAATTATCTGCAGGAGGCCCTGGCGCATGAATCTGTGCAGTGGGAACGACCTCGGACAACCAGGGGCCGAGAAAACCACCGTCTCATGGGGCCGGACACTCAGGGTCAGGGAAAAATCCAATATATATCTGGTGATATCTCGGTTGCTATTTCAGATAGCGCAATAAATCAAAGTGCATTGTCTGTAGGAGGCCCTGCCGCATGAATCTGTGCAGCCGGAACGACCTCGGTCCACCAGGGGCCGGGAAAACCACCGTCTCATGGGGCCGGACATTCAGGTTCAGGGAAAAATCCAATATATATCTGGTGATATCTCGGGTGCTATTAGAGATAGCGCAATAAACCAAAGTGAATTATCTGCAGGAGGCCCTGGCGCATGAATCTGTGCAGCGGGAACGACCTCGGACCACAAGGGGACGAGAAAACCACCGTCTCATGGGGCCGGACACTCAGGGTCAGGGGAAAATCCAATATATATCTGGTGATATCTCGGGTGCTATTAGAGTCAGCGCAATAAACCAAAGTGAATAATCTGCAGGAGGCTTCTGCCGCATGCATCTGTGCAGCGGGAACGACCTCGGACCACCAGGGGCCGAGAAAACCACCGTCTCATGTGGCCGGACTCTCTGGGTCAGGGAAAAATCCAATATATATCTGGTGCTTTCTCGGATGGTATTACAGATAACGAAATAAATCAACGTGCATTGACTGTAGGATTCCCTGGCGCATGAATCTGTGCAGCGGGAACCACCTCGGACCACCAGGGGCCGAGAAAACCACAGTCTCATGGGGCCGGACACTCAGGGTCAGGGGAAAATCCAATATATATCTGGTGATATCTCGGGTATTATTAGAGATAGCGCAATAAACCAAAGTGAATTATCTGCCGGAGGCCCTGGCGCATGCATCTGTGCAGCGGGAACGACCTCGGACCAACAGGGGCCGAGAAAACCACCGTCTCATGTGGCCGGACGCTCAGGGTCAGGGAAAAATCCAATATATATCTGGTGCTTTCTCGGATGGTATTACAGATGACGCAATAAATCAACGTGCATTGTCTGTAGGATGCCCTGGCGCATGAATCTGTGCAGCGGGAAAGACCTCGGACCACCAGGGGCCGAGAAAACCACAGTCTCATGGGGCCGGACACTCAGGGTCAGGGGAAAATCCAATATATATCTGGTGATATCTCGGGTATTATTAGAGATAGCGCAATAAACCAAAGTGAATTATCTGCAGGAGGCCCTGGCGCTTGAATCTGTGTAGCGGGAACGACCTAGGACCACCAGGGGCCGAGAAAACCACCGTCTCATGGGGCCGGACACTCAGGGTCAGAGAAAAATCCAATATATATCTGGTGATATCTCGGGTGCTATTACAGATAGCGCAATAAACCAAAGTGAATTATTTGCAGGAGGCCCTGGCGCATGCATCTGTGCAGCGGGAACGACCTCGGACCACCAGGGGCCGAGACAACCACCGTCTCATGGGGCCGGAAACTCAGGGTCATGGAAAAATCCAATATATATGTGGTGATATCTCGGGTGCTATTATAGATAGCGCAATAAATCAACGTGCATTGTCTGTAGGATGCCCTGGCGCATGAATCTGTGCAGCGGGAACGACCTCGGACCATCAGGGGCCGAGAAAACCACAGTCTCATGGGGCCGGACCCTCAGGGTCAGGGGAAAATCCAGTATATATCTGGTGATATCTCGGGTATTATTAGAGATAGCGCAATAAACCAAAGTGAATTATCTGCAGGAGGCCCTGGCGCATGAATCTGTGCAGCGGGAACGACCTCGGACCACCAGGGGCCGAGAAAACCACCGTCTCATGGGGCCGGACACTCACGGTCAGGGGAAAATCCAATATATATCCCGTGATAACTCGGGTGCTATTACAGATAGCTCGATAAATCAAAGTGCATTGTCTGCAGGAAGCCCTGGCGCATGAATCCGTGCAGCGGTAACGACCTCGGACCACCAGGAGCCGAGAAAACCAAAGTCCCATGGGGCTGGACACTCAGGGTCTGGGGAAAATCCAATATATGTCTGGTGATATCTCGGGTGCTATTAGAGACAGCGCAATAAACCAAAGTGAATTATCTGCAGGAGGCCCTGGCGCATGAATCTGTGCAGCGGCAACGACCTCGGACCACCAGGGGCCGAGAAAATCACCGTCTCATGGGGCCGAACGCTCAGGGTCAGGGGAAAATCCAATATATATCTGGTGATATCTCGGGTATTATTAGAGATAGCGCAATAAACCAAAGTGAATTATCTGCAGGAGGCCCTGGCGCATGAATCTGGTCAGCGGGAACGACCTCGGTCCACCAGGGGATGAGAAAACCACCGTCTCATGGGGCCGAACACTCAGGGTCTGGGAAAAATCCAATATATATCTGGTGATATGTCGGGTGCTATTAGAGATAGCGCAATAAATCAAAGTGCATTGTCTGCAGGAGGCCCTGGCGCATGCATCTGTGCAGCGGGAACGACCTCGTACCACCAGGGGCCGAGAAAACAAGCGTCTCATGCGGCCGGACACTCAGGGTCAGGGAAAAATCCAATATATATCTGGTGATATCTCGGGTGACATTAGAGATAGCGCGATAAATCAAATTGCCTTGTTCGCAGGAAGCCCTGGCGCATGATGCTGTGCAGCGTCAACGAACTCGGACCACCAGGGGCCGAGAAAACCACCGTCTCATGGGGCCGAACACTCAGGGTCAGGGAAAAATCCAATATATGTTTGGTGATATCTCGGGTGCTATTAGAGACAGCGCAGTAAATCAAAGTTCATTGTCCGTAGGAGGCCCTTGCGCATGAATCTGTGCAGCGGAAACGACCTCGGACCACCAGGGGCCGAGAAAACCACCGTCTCATGGGGCCGGACACTAAGGTTCAGGGAAAAATCCAATATATATCCGGTGATATCTCGGGTGCTATTACAGATAGCGCAATAAATCAAAGTGCATTGTCTGTAGGAGGCCCTGGCGCATGAATCTGGGCAGCGGGAACGACCTCGGACCACCAGGGGCCGAGAAAACCACCGTCTCATGTGGTCGGACACTCAGGGTCAGGGGAAAATCCAATATCTATCTGGTGATATCTCGGGTGCTATTACAGATGGCGCAATAAATCAAAGTGCATTGTCTGTAGGAGGACCTGGCGCATGAATCTGGGCAGCGGGAACGACCTCGGACCACCAGGGGCCGAGAAAACCACCGTCTCATGTGGCCGGACACTCAGGGTCAGGGGAAAATCCAATAAATATCTGGTGATATCTCGGGTGCTATTACAGATAGCGCGATAAATCAAAGTGAATTGTCTGCAGGAAGCCCTGGCGCATGAATCCGTGCAGCGGGAACGACATCGGACCACCAGGGCCCGAGAAAACAACCGTCTCATGGGACCGGACACTCAGGGTCGGGGGAAAATCCAATATATATCTGGTGATATCTCGAGATCTATTAGAGATAGCGCAATAAACCAAAGTGAATTATCTGCAGGAGTCCCTGCCGCATGAATCTGGGCAGCGGGAACGACATGGGACCACCAGGGGCCAAGAAAACCACCGTCTGATGGGGCCGGACCCTCAGGGTCAGGGAAAAATCCAATATATATCCGGTGATATCTCGGGTGCTATTGCAGATAGCGCGAAAAATCAAAGTGCATTGTCTGCAGGAAGCCCTGGCGCATGTATCCGTGTAGCGGTAACGACCTCGGACCACCAGGGGCCGAGAAAACCAAAGTCCCATGGGGCCGGACACTCAGGGTCAGGGGAAAATGCAATATATATCTGGTGATATCTCGGGTGCTATTACAGATAGCGCAATAAACAAAAGTGAATTATCTGCTGGAGGCCCTGGCGCATGAATCTGTGCAGCGGGAACGACCTCGGACCACCAGGGGCCGAGAAAACCACCGACTCATGGGGCCGGACACTCAGGGTCAGGGAAAATTCCAATATATATCTGGTGATATCTCGGGTGCTATTACAGATAGCGCAATAAATGAAAGTGCATTGTCTGCAGGAAGCCCTGGCGCATGAATCTGTGTAGCGGGAACGACCTCGGACCACCAGGGGCCGAGAAAACCACCGTCCCATGGGGCCACGCACTCAGGGTCAGGGAAAAATCAAATATATATCTGGCGATATATCGGGTGCTATTACAGATAGCGCAATAAAACAAAGTGCATTGTCTGCAGGAGGCCCTGGCGCATGAATCTGTGCAGCGGGAACGACCTCGGACATCGAGGGGCCGAGAAAACCACCGTCTCATGGGGCCGGACACTCAGGGTCAGGGGAAAATGCAATATATATCTGGTGATATCTCGGCTGCTATTAGAGATAGCGCAATATACCAAAGTGAATTATCTGCAGGAGGCCGTTGCGCATGAATCTGTGCAGCAGGAACGACATCGGACCACCAGGGGCCGAGAAAATTACAGATTTTCGGTATCCGCCACACAATGTCATGTAAAAATCCAGCATATATCTGGCGATATCTCGGGTGCTATTACAGATGGCGCAACAAATCAAAGTGAATTATCTGTAGGGTGCCCTGGCGCATGAACCTGTGCAGCGGGAACGACCTCGGACCACCAGGGGCCGAGAAAACCATCGTCTCATGGGGCCGGACACTCTGGGTCAGGGGAAAATCCAATATATATCTGGTGATATTCCGGGTGCTATTAGAGATAGCGCAATAAACCAAAGTGAATTATCTGCAGGAGGCCCTGGCGCATGCATCTGTGAAGCGGGAACGACCTCGGACCACCAGGGGCCGAGAAAACCACCGTCTCATGGGGCCGGACACTCAGGGTCAGGGAAAAATCCAATATATATCTGGTGATATCTCGGGTGCTATTAGAGATAGCGCAATAAATCAACGTGCATTGTCTGCAGGAGGACTTGGCGCATGAATCTGTGCTGCGGGAACGACCTCGGACCACCAGGGGCCGATAAAACCACCGTCTCATGGGGCCGGACACTCAGGGTCAGGGAAAAATCCTATATATATCTGGTCATATCTTGGGTGCTATTACAGATAGCGCAATAGATCAAAGTGCATTGTCTGATGGAGGTCCTGGCGAATGAATCTGTGCAGCGGGTACGACCTCGGACCACCAGGGGCCGAGAAAACCACCGACACATGGGGCCCGACACTCAGGGTCAGGGAAAAATCCATTATATATCTGGTCATATCTCGGCCGTTATTAGCGATAGCGCAATAAATCAAAGTGCATTGTCTGTAGGAGGCCCTGTCGCATGAATGTGTGCAGCGGGATCGACCTGGGCCAACCAGGGGCCGAGAAAACCACCGTTCATGGGGCCGGACCCTGAGGGTCAGGGAAAAATCCAATATATATCTGGTGATATCTCTGGTGCTATTAGACATAGCGCAATAAATCAAAGTGCATTGTCTGTAGGAGGCCCTGGCGCATGAGTCTGGACAGCGGGAACGACGTCGGACCACCAGGGGCAGAGAAAACCACCGTCTCATGGGGCCGGGCACTCAGGTTCGGGGGAAAATCCAATATATATCTGGTGATATCTCGGGTGCTATTAGAGATAGCGCAATAAACCAAAGTGAATTATCTGCAGGAGGCCCTGGCGCATGAATCTCTGCAGCGGGAACGAACTCGGATCACCAGGGTCCGAGAAAATCACCGTCTCATGGGGCCGGTCACTCAGGGTCGGTGAAAAATCCAATATATATCTGGTGATATCTCGGGTGCTATTACAGATAGCAAAATAAATCAAAGTGCATTGTCTGCAGGAGACCCTGGCGCATGCATCTGTGCAGCGGGAACGACCTCGGACCACCAGGGGCCGAGAAAACCACCGTCTCATGGGGCCGGGCACTCAGGGTCAGGGAAAAATCAAATATATATCTGGTGATATCTCGGGTGAAATAAGAGATAGCGCAATAAACCAAAGTGAATTATCTGCAGGAGGCCCTGGCGCATGAATCTGTGCAGCGGGAACGACCTCGGACCACCAGGGGCCGAGAAAATTACAGATATTCGGAATTCGTCACCCAAGGTCATGTAAAAATCCAGCATAGATCTGGTGATATCACGGGTGCTATTACAGATAGCGCAATAAATCAAAGTGCATTGTCTGTAGGGGGCCCTGGCGCATGAATCTGTGCAGCGGGAACGACCTCGGACCACCAGGGGCCGAGAAAACCATCGTCTCATGGGGCCGGACACTCTGGGTCAGGGGAAAATCCAATATATATCTGGTGATATTCCGGGTGCTATTAGAGATAGCGCAATAAACCAAAGTGAATTATCTGCAGGAGGCCCTGGCGCATGCATCTGTGAAGCGGGAACGACCTCGGACCACCAGGGGCCGAGAAAACCACCGTCTCATGGGGCCGGACACTCAGGGTCAGGGAAAAATCCAATATATATCTGGTGATATCTCGGGTGCTATTAGAGATAGCGCAATAAATCAACGTGCATTGTCTGCAGGAGGACTTGGCGCATGAATCTGTGCTGCGGGAACGACCTCGGACCACCAGGGGCCGATAAAACCACCGTCTCATGGGGCCGGACGCTCAGGGTCAGGGAAAAATCATATATATATCTGGTCATATCTTGGGTGCTATTACAGATAGCGCAATAGATCAAAGTGCATTGTCTGATGGAGGTCCTGGCGAATGAATCTGTGCAGCGGGTACGACCTCGGACCACCAGGGGCCGAGAAAACCACCGACACATGGGGCCCGACACTCAGGGTCAGGGAAAAATCCATTATATATCTGGTCATATCTCGGCCGTTATTAGCGATAGCGCAATAAATCAAAGTGCATTGTCTGTAGGAGGCCCTGTCGCATGAATCTGTGCAGCGGGATCGACCTGGGCCAACCAGGGGCCGAGAAAACCACCGTTCATGGGGCCGGACCCTGAGGGTCAGGGAAAAATCCAATATATATCTGGTGATATCTCTGGTGCTATTAGACATAGCGCAACAAACCAAAGTGAATTGTCTGCAGGAGTCCCTGGCGCATAAATCTGGGCAGCGGGAACGACCTCGGATCACCATGGGCCGAGAAAACCACCGACACATGGGGCCGGACACTCAGGGTCAGGGAAAAAACCAATATATATCTGGTGATATCTCGGCTGCTATTAGAGATAGCGCAATAAACCAAAGTGTATTATCGGCAGGAGGCCCTGGCGCATGCATCTGTGCAGCGGGAACGACCTCGGACCACCAGGGGCCGAGAAAACCACCGTCTCATGGGGCCGGACACTCAGGACCAGGGTACAATCCAATGTATATCTGGTGATATCTCGGGTGCTATTACAGATAGCGCAATAAATCAAAGTGCATTGTCTGTAGGAAGCCCTGGCGCATGAGTCTGGACAGCGGGAACGACGTCGGACCACCAGGGGCAGAGAAAACCACCGTCTCATGGGGCCGGGCACTCAGGTTCGGGGGAAAATCCAATATATATCTGGTGATATCTCGGGTGCTATTAGAGATAGCGCAATGAACCAAAGTGAATTATCTGCAGGAGGCCCTGGCGCATGAATCTCTGCAGCGGGAACGAACTCGGATCACCAGGGTCCGAGAAAATCACCGTCTCATGGGGCCGGTCACTCAGGGTCGGTGAAAAATCCAATATATATCTGGTGATATCTCGGGTGCTATTACAGATAGCAAAATAAATCAAAGTGCATTGTCTGTAGGAGGCCCTGGCGCATGCATCTGTGCAGCGGGAACGACCTCGGACCACCAGGGGCCGAGAAAACCACCGTCTCATGGGGCCGGACACTCAGGGTCAGCGAAAAATCAAATATATATCTGGTGATATCTCGGGTGCTATTAGAGATAGCGCAATAAATCAAAGTGCATTGTCCGTAGGAGGTCCTTGCGCATGAATCTGTGCAGCAGGAGCGACATCGGACCATCAGGGGCCGAGATAATTACAGATTTTCGGTATCCGTCACCCAATGTCATGTAAAAATCCAGCATATATCTGGTGATATCTCGGGTGCTATTTGAGATAGCGCAACAAATCAAAGTGCATTGTCCGTAGGAGGTCCTTGCGCATGAATCTGTGCAGCGGGAACGACCTCGGATCACCAGGGGCCGAGAAAACCACCGACACATAGGGCCGGACACTCAGGGTCAGGGAAAAATCCAATATATATCTGGTGATATCTCGGGTGCTATTAGAGATAGCGCAATAAACCAAAGTGAATTATCTGCAGGATGCCCTGGCGCATGCATCTGTGCAGCGGGAACGACCTCGGACCACCAGGGGACGAGAAAAACACCGTCTCATGGGGCCGGACACTCAGGGTCAGGGAAAAATCCAATATATATCTGGTGATATCTCGGGTGCTATTAGAGAGAGCGCAATAAATCAAAGTGCATTGTCCATAGGAGGACCTTGCGCATGAATCTGTGCAGCAGGAGCGACATCGGACCACCAGGGGCCGAGAAAACCACCGACACATGGGGCCGGACACTCAGGGTCAGGGAAAAATCCAATATATATCTGGTGATATCTCGGGTGCTATTAGACATAGCGCAATAAACCAAAGTGAATTATCTGCAGGAGGCCCTGGCGCATGAATTTGTGCAGCGGGAACGAACTCGGACCACCAAGGGCCGAGAAAACCACCGTCTCATGTGGCCGGACACTCAGGGTCAGGGAAAAATCCAATATACATCTGGTGATATCTCTGATGCTATTACAGATAGCGCAATAAACCAAAGGGAATTATCTGCAGAAGGCCCTGGCGCATGCATCTGTGCAGCGGGAACGACCTCGGACCACCAGCGGCCGAGAAAACAACCGTCTCATGGGGCCGGGCACTCAGGGTCAGGGAAAAATCCAATATATATCTGGTGATATCTCGGATGCTATTAGAGATAGCGCAATAAACCAAAGTGAATTATCTGCAGGAGGCCCTGGCGCATGAATCTCTGCAGCGGGAACGACCTCGGACAACCAGGGGCCGAGAAAACCACCGTCTCATGGGGCCGGACACTCAGGGTCAGGGGAAAATCCAATATGTATCTGGTGATATCTCGGGTGCTATTACATAAAGCGCAATAATTCAACGTGCATTGTCTGTAGGAGGCCCTGGCGCATGAATCTGGACAGCGTGAACGACCTCGGACCACCAGGGGCCGAGAAACCCACCGTCTCATGGGGCCGGTCACTCAGGGTCAGGGGAAAATCCAATATATATCTGGTGATATCTCGGGTGCTATTAGAGATAGCGCGATAAACCAAAGTGAATTATCTGCAGGAGGCCCTGGCGCATGCATCTGTGCAGCGGGAACAACCTCGGACCACCAGGGGACGAGGAAACCACCGTCTCATGGGGCCGGACACTCAGGGTCAGGGAAAAATCCAATATATATCTGGTGATATCTCGGGTGCTATTACAGATAGCGCAATAAATCAAAGTGCATTGTCTGTAGGAGGCCCTGTCGCATGAATCTGTGCAGCGGGAAGGACCTCGGACCACCAGGCGCCGAGAAAACTACAGTCTCATTTGGCCGGACACTCAGGGTCAGGGGAAAATCCAATATATATCTGGTGATATCTCGGGTGCTATTAGAGATAGCGCAATAAATCATAGTGCATTGTCCGTAGGAGGCCCTTGCGCATGAATCTGTACAGCAGGAACGACATCGGACAACCAGGGGTCGAGAAAATTACAGATTTTCGGTATCCGTCACCCAATGTCATGTAAAAATCCAGCATATATCTGGTGATATCTCGGGTGCTATTAGACATAGCGCAATAAATCAAAGTGCATTGTCTGTAGGAGGCCCTGGCGCCTGAATTTGTTCAGCGGAATCGACCTCGGACCACCAGGGGCCGAGAAAACCACAGTCTCATGGGGCCGGACACTCAGGGTCAGGGGAAAATCCAATATATATCTGGTGATATCTCGGGTGCTATTAGAGATAGCGCAATAAATCAAAGTGCATTGTCTGCAGGAAGTCCTGGCGCATGATTCTGTGCAGCAGCAACGACGTCGGACCACCAGGGACCAAGAAAATTGAAGATTTTCGGTATCCGTCACCCAAGGTCATGTAAAAATCCAGCATATATCTGGTGATATCTCGGGTGCTATTAGACATAGCGCAATAAATCAAAGTGCATTGTCTGTAGGAGGCCCTGGCGCCTGAATTTGGTCAGCGGAATCGACCTCGGACCACCAGGGGCCGAGAAAACCACAGTCTCATGGGGCCGGACACTCAGGGTCAGGGGAAAATCCAATATATATCTGGTGATATCTCGGGTGCTATTAGAGATAGCGCAATAAATCAAAGTGCATTGTCTGCAGGAAGCCCTGGCGCATGATTCTGTGCAGCAGGAACGACGTCGGACCACCAGGGGCCAAGAAAGTTGCAGATTTTCGGTATCCGTCACCCAAGGTCATGTAAAAATCCAATATATATCTGGTGATATCTCTGATGCTATTAGAAATAGAGCAATAAACCAAATTGAATTATCTGCAGGAGGCCCTGGCGCATGAATCTGTGCAGCGGGAACGACCTCGGACCACCAGGGGCCGAGATTATCACCGCCTCATGGGGCCGGACCCTCAGGGTCGGGGAAAAATCCAATATATATCTGGTGATATCCCGGGTGCTATCACAGATAGCGCAATAAATCAAAGTGCATTGTCTGTAGGAGGCCCTGGCGCATGAACCTGTGCAGCGGGAACGACCTCGGACCACCAGGGGCCGAGAAAACCACCGTCTCATGGGGCCGGACACTCAAGGTCGGGGAAAAATCCAATATATATCTGGTGATATCACGGGTGCTATTACAGATAGGGCAATAAATCAAAGTGCATTGTCTGTAGGAGGCCCTGGCGCATGAATCTGTGCAGCGGGAACGACCTCGGATCACCAGGGTCCGAGAAAACCATCGTCTCATGGGGCCGGACACTCAGGGACGGGGAAAAATCCAATATATATCTGGTGATATCTAGGGTGCTATTACAGATAGCGCAGTAAACCAAAGTGAATTATCTGCAGGAGGCCCTGGCGCATGAATCTGTGCAGCGGGACCGACCTTGGATCACCAGGGGCCGAGAAAACCACCGTCTCATGGGGCCGGACACACATGGTCAGGGGAAAATCCAATATATATCTGGTGATATCTCGGGTGCTATTAGAGATAGCGCAATAAACCAAAGTGAATTATCTGCAGGGGGCCCTGGCGCATGCATCTGTGCAGCAGGAACGACCTCGGACCACCAGGGGCCGAGAAAACCACCGACTCACGGTGCCGGACACCCAAGGTCATGTAAAAATCCAGGATGTATCTGATGATATCTCGGGTGCTATTAGAGATAGCGCGATATATCAAAGTGCATTGTCTGCAGGAGGCCCTAGCGCATGAATCTGTGCAGCGGGATCGACCTCGGACCACCAGGGGCCGAGAAAACCACCGACACATGGGGCCGGGCACTCAGGGTCAGGGGAAAATCCAATATATATCTGGTGATATCTCGGGTGCTATTAGAGATAGCGCAATAAACCAAAGTGAATTATCTGCAGGAGGACCTGGCGCATGCACCTGTGCAGCGGGAGCGACCTCGGACCACCAGGGGCCGAGAAACCCACCGTCTCATGGGGACGGACACTCAAGGTCAGGGAAAAATCCAATATATATCTGGTGATATCTCGGGTGCTATTACAGATAGCGCAATAAATCAAAGTGCATTGTCTGCAGGAAGCCCTGGCGCATGATTCTGTGCAGCAGCAACGACGCCGGACCACCAGGGACCAAGAAAATTACAGATTTTCGGTACCCGTCACACAATGTCATGTAAAAATCCAGCATATATCTGGTGATATCTCGGGTTCTATTACAGATAGCGCGATAAATCAAAGTGCATTGTCTGTAGGAGGCCTTGGCGCATGAATCTGGTCAGCGGGAACGACCTCGGACCACCAGGGGCCGAGAAACCCACCGTCTCATGGGGCCGGACACTCAGGGTCAGGGAAAAATCCAATATTTATCTGGTGATATCTCGGGTGCTCTTACAGATAGCGCACTAAACCAAAGTGAATTATCTGTAGGAGGCCCTGGCGCATGAATCTGTGCAGCGGGAACGACCACGGACCACCAGGGGCCGAGAAAACCACAGTCTCATGGGGCCGGACACTCAGGGTCAGGGGCAAAACCAATATATATCTTGTGATATCTCGGGTGCTATTACAGATAGCGCAATAAATCAAAGTGCATTGTCCGTAGGAGGCCCTTGCGCATGAATCTGTGCAGCTGGACCGACATCGGAACACCAGGGACCGAGAAAATTACAGATTTTCGGTATCCGTAACCCAAGGTCATGTAAAAATCCAGCATATATGTGGAGCTTTCTCGGGTGCTATTACAGATAGCGCCATAAATCAAAGTCCATTGTCTGCAGGAAGCCCCGGTGCATGTATCTGTGCAGCGGGAACGACCTCGGACCACCAGGGGCCGAGAAAACCACCGTCTCATTTGGCCGGACTGCCAGGGTCAGGGAAAAATCCATTATATATCTGGTGATATCTCGGGTGCAATTACAGATAGCGCAATAAATCAAAGTGCATTGTCCGCGGGAAGCCGTGGCGCATGAATCTGTGAAGCAGGAAAGCGCTTGGATCTCCAGGGGCCGAGAAAGTTACAGAATTTCGGTATCCGTCACCGAAAGTCATGTAAAAACCCAGCACATATATGGTGCTTTCTCGGGTGCTATTACAGATAGCGCAATAAATCAAAGTGCATTGTCTGTAGGAGGCCCTGGCGCATGAATCTGTGCAGCGGGAACGACCTCGGCCCCCCAGGGCCCGAGAAACTTACAGATTTTCGGTGTCCGTCACCTAAAGTCATGTAAATATCCAACATATATATGGTGCTTTCCCGGGTGCTATTACAGATAGCGCGATAAATCAAAGTGAATTATCTGCAGGAGGCCCTGGCGCATGCATCTGTGCAGTGGGAACGACCTCGGACCACCAGGGGCCGAGAAAACCACTGCCTCATGGGGCCGGACACTCAGGGTCAGGGGAAAATCCAATATATATCTGGTGATATCTCGGGAGCTATTAGAGATAGCGCATAAACCAAAGTGAATTATCTGCAGGAGGCCCTGGCGCATGCATCTGTGCAGCGGGAACGACCTCGGACCACCAGGGGCCGAGAAAACCACCGTCCCATGGGGCCGGACCCTCAGGGTCAGGGAAAAATCCAATATATATCTGGTGATATCTCGGGTGCTATTACAGATAGCGCGATAAATCAAAGTGCATTGTCTGCAGGAGGCCCTGGCGCATGAATCTGTGCAGCGGGAACGAGCACGGACCGCCAGGGCCCGAGAAAACCACCGTCTCATGGGGCCGGACACTCAGGGTCAGGGGAATATCCAATATATATCTGGTGATATCTCGGGTGCTATTAGAGATGGCGCAATAAACCAAAGTGTATTGTCTGCAGGAGGCCCTTGCGCATGGATCTGTGCAGCAGGAACGACCTCGGACCACCAGGGGCCGAGAAAACCACCGAGAAATGGGGCCGGACACACAGGGTCAGAGAAAAATCCAGTATATATCTGGTGATATCTCAGGTTCTATTACAGATAGCGCTATAAATCAAAGTGCATTGTCTGTAGGAGGCCCTGGCGCATGAATCTGTGCAGCAGGAACCACCTCGGACCACCAGGGGCCGAGAAAATTACAGATTTTCGGTATCCGTCACCCAATGTCATGTAAAAATCCGGCATATATCTGGTGATATCTCGGGTTCTATTACAGATAGCGCAATAAATCAAAGTGCATTGTCTGTAGGAGGCCCTGGCGCATGAATCTGTGCAGCGGGAACGACCTCGGACCACCAGGGTCCTAGAAACCCACCGTCTCATGGGGCCGGACTGTTAGGGTCAGGGAAAAATCCATTATATATCTGGTGATATCTCGGGTGCTATTAGAGATAGCGCAATAAACCAAAGTGAATTATCTGCAGGAGGCCCATGCGCATGAATCTGTGCAGCAGGAAAGACGTCGGACCACTAGGGGCCGAGAAAATTACAGATTTTCGGTATCCATCACCAAAGGTACTGTAAAAATCCAGCATATATCTGGTGATATCTCGGGTGCTATTAGAGATAGCGCCATAAATCAAAGTGCATTGTCTGCAGGAAGCCCTGGCGCATGAATACGTGGAGCAGGAACGACCTCGGACCACCAGGGCCCGAGAAAATTACAGATATTCGGTATCCGCCACCCAAGGTCATGTAAAAATCCAGTATATATCTGGTGATATCTCGGGTGCTATTACAGATAGCGCGATAAATCAAAGTGCATTGTCTGCAGGAGGCCCTGTCGCATGTATCTGTGCAGCGGCAACGACATCGGACCACCACGGGCCGTGAAAACCACCGACACATGGGGCCGGACTGTCAGGGTCAGGGTAAAATCCAGCATATATCTGGTGATATCTCGGGTGCTATTAGAGATAGCGCAGTAAATCAAAGTGCATTGTCTGCAGGAAGCCCTGGCGCATGATTCTGTGCAGCGGGGACGACCTCGGACCACCAGGGGCCGAGAAAACCACCGTCTCATGGGGCCGAACACTCAGGGTCAGGGGAAAATCCAATATATATCTGGAGATATCTGGGGTGCTATTAGAGATAGCGAAATAAACCACAGTGAATTATCTGCAGGAGGCCCTGGCGCATGAATCTGTGCAGCTGGAACGACCTCGGATCACCAGGGTCCGAGAAAACCACCGTCTCATGGGGCCGGACACTCAGGGTCGGTTGAAAAATTCAATATATATCTGGTGATATCTCGGGTGCTCTTACAGATAGCGCACTAAACCAAAGTGAATTATCGTGCAGCGGGCCCTGGCGCATGAATCTGTGCAGCGGGAACGACCTCGGACCACCAGGGGCCGAGAAAACCACCGACACATGGCGCCGGACACCCAAGGTCATGAAAAACCCAGGATGTATCTGATGATATCTCGGGTGCTATTAGAGATAGCGCAATAAATCAAAGTGCATTGTCTGTAGGAGGCACTGGCGCATGAATCTGTGCAGCGGGAACTACCTCGGACCACCAGGGGCCGAGAAAATCACCGTCTCGTGGGGCAGGACTGTCAGGGTCAGGGGAAAATCCAATATATACCTGGTGATATCTCGGGTTCTATTAGAGATAGCGCAATAAACCAAAGTGAATTGCCTGCAGGAGGCCCTAGCAAATGAATCTGTGCAGCGGCAACGACCTCGGACCACTAGGGGCCGAGAAAATCACCGTCTCATGGGGCCGGACTGTCAGGGTCAGGGAAAAATCCAATATATATCTGGTGATATCCCGGGTGCTATTAGAGATAGCGAAATAAATCAAAGTGTATTGTCTTCAGGAGGCACTGGCGAATGAATCTGTGCAGCATGAACGACCTCGGACCACTAGGGGCCGAGAAAACCACCGTCTCATTGGGCCGGACTGTCAGGGTCAGAGAAAAATCCATTATATATCTGGTGATATCTCGGGTGCTCTTACAGATAGCGCAATAAATCAAAGTGCTTTGTCTGCGGGAGGCCCTGGCGAATGAATCTGTGCAGCGGGATCGACCTCGGACCACGAGGGGCCGAGAAAACCACCGTCTCATGGGGCCGGACACTCAGGGTCAGCGAAAAATCAAATATATATCTGGTGATATCTCGGGTGCTATTAGAGATAGCGCAATAAATCAAAGTGCATTGTCCGTAGGAGGTCCTTGCGCATGAATCTGTGCAGCAGGAGCGACATCGGACCACCAGGGGCCGAGATAATTACAGATTTTCGGTATCCGTCACCCAATGTCACGTAAAAATCCAGCATATATCTGGTGATATCTCGGGTGCTATTTGAGATAGCGCAACAAATCAAAGTGCATTGTCCGTTGGAGGTCCTTGCGCATGAATCTGTGCAGCGGGAACGACCTCGGATCACCAGGGGCCGAGAAAACCACCGACACATAGGGCCGGACACTCAGGGTCAGGGAAAAATCCAATATATATCTGGTGATATCTCGGGTGCTATTAGAGATAGCGCAATAAACCAAAGTGAATTATCTGCAGGATGCCCTGGCGCATGCATCTGTGCAGCGGGAACGACCTCGGACCACCAGGGGACGAGAAAAACACCGTCTCATGGGGCCGGACACTCAGGGTCAGGGAAAAATCCAATATATATCTGGTGATATCTCGGGTGCTATTAGAGAGAGCGCAATAAATCAAAGTGCATTGTCCATAGGAGGACCTTGCGCATGAATCTGTGCAGCAGGAGCGACATCGGACCACCAGGGGCCGAGAAAACCACCGACACATGGGGCCGGACACTCAGGGTCAGGGAAAAATCCAATATATATCTGGTGATATCTCGGGTGCTATTAGACATAGCGCAATAAACCAAAGTGAATTATCTGCAGGAGGCCCTGGCGCATGAATTTGTGCAGCGGGAACGAACTCGGACCACCAAGGGCCGAGAAAACCACCGTCTCATGTGGCCGGACACTCAGGGTCAGGGAAAAATCCAATATACATCTGGTGATATCTCTGATGCTATTACAGATAGCGCAATAAACCAAAGGGAATTATCTGCAGAAGGCCCTGGCGCATGCATCTGTGCAGCGGGAACGACCTCGGACCACCAGCGGCCGAGAAAACAACCGTCTCATGGGGCCGGGCACTCAGGGTCAGGGAAAAATCCAATATATATCTGGTGATATCTCGGATGCTATTAGAGATAGCGCAATAAACCAAAGTGAATTATCTGCAGGAGGCCCTGGCGCATGAATCTCTGCAGCGGGAACGACCTCGGACAACCAGGGGCCGAGAAAACCACCGTCTCATGGGGCCGGACACTCAGGGTCAGGGGAAAATCCAATATGTATCTGGTGATATCTCGGGTGCTATTACATAAAGCGCAATAATTCAACGTGCATTGTCTGTAGGAGGCCCTGGCGCATGAATCTGGACAGCGTGAACGACCTCGGACCACCAGGGGCCGAGAAACCCACCGTCTCATGGGGCCGGTCACTCAGGGTCAGGGGAAAATCCAATATATATCTGGTGATATCTCGGGTGCTATTAGAGATAGCGCGATAAACCAAAGTGAATTATCTGCAGGAGGCCCTGGCGCATGCATCTGTGCAGCGGGAACAACCTCGGACCACCAGGGGACGAGGAAACCACCGTCTCATGGGGCCGGACACTCAGGGTCAGGGAAAAATCCAATATATATCTGGTGATATCTCGGGTGCTATTACAGATAGCGCAATAAATCAAAGTGCATTGTCTGTAGGAGGCCCTGTCGCATGAATCTGTGCAGCGGGAAGGACCTCGGACCACCAGGCGCCGAGAAAACTACAGTCTCATTTGGCCGGACACTCAGGGTCAGGGGAAAATCCAATATATATCTGGTGATATCTCGGGTGCTATTAGAGATAGCGCAATAAATCATAGTGCATTGTCCGTAGGAGGCCCTTGCGCATGAATCTGTACAGCAGGAACGACATCGGACAACCAGGGGTCGAGAAAATTACAGATTTTCGGTATCCGTCACCCAATGTCATGTAAAAATCCAGCATATATCTGGTGATATCTCGGGTGCTATTAGACATAGCGCAATAAATCAAAGTGCATTGTCTGTAGGAGGCCCTGGCGCCTGAATTTGTTCAGCGGAATCGACCTCGGACCACCAGGGGCCGAGAAAACCACAGTCTCATGGGGCCGGACACTCAGGGTCAGGGGAAAATCCAATATATATCTGGTGATATCTCGGGTGCTATTAGAGATAGCGCAATAAATCAAAGTGCATTGTCTGCAGGAAGTCCTGGCGCATGATTCTGTGCAGCAGCAACGACGTCGGACCACCAGGGACCAAGAAAATTGAAGATTTTCGGTATCCGTCACCCAAGGTCATGTAAAAATCCAGCATATATCTGGTGATATCTCGGGTGCTATTAGACATAGCGCAATAAATCAAAGTGCATTGTCTGTAGGAGGCCCTGGCGCCTGAATTTGGTCAGCGGAATCGACCTCGGACCACCAGGGGCCGAGAAAACCACAGTCTCATGGGGCCGGACACTCAGGGTCAGGGGAAAATCCAATATATATCTGGTGATATCTCGGGTGCTATTAGAGATAGCGCAATAAATCAAAGTGCATTGTCTGCAGGAAGCCCTGGCGCATGATTCTGTGCAGCAGGAACGACGTCGGACCACCAGGGGCCAAGAAAGTTGCAGATTTTCGGTATCCGTCACCCAAGGTCATGTAAAAATCCAATATATATCTGGTGATATCTCTGATGCTATTAGAAATAGAGCAATAAACCAAATTGAATTATCTGCAGGAGGCCCTGGCGCATGAATCTGTGCAGCGGGAACGACCTCGGACCACCAGGGGCCGAGATTATCACCGCCTCATGGGGCCGGACCCTCAGGGTCGGGGAAAAATCCAATATATATCTGGTGATATCCCGGGTGCTATCACAGATAGCGCAATAAATCAAAGTGCATTGTCTGTAGGAGGCCCTGGCGCATGAACCTGTGCAGCGGGAACGACCTCGGACCACCAGGGGCCGAGAAAACCACCGTCTCATGGGGCCGGACACTCAAGGTCGGGGAAAAATCCAATATATATCTGGTGATATCACGGGTGCTATTACAGATAGGGCAATAAATCAAAGTGCATTGTCTGTAGGAGGCCCTGGCGCATGAATCTGTGCAGCGGGAACGACCTCGGATCACCAGGGTCCGAGAAAACCATCGTCTCATGGGGCCGGACACTCAGGGACGGGGAAAAATCCAATATATATCTGGTGATATCTAGGGTGCTATTACAGATAGCGCAGTAAACCAAAGTGAATTATCTGCAGGAGGCCCTGGCGCATGAATCTGTGCAGCGGGACCGACCTTGGATCACCAGGGGCCGAGAAAACCACCGTCTCATGGGGCCGGACACACATGGTCAGGGGAAAATCCAATATATATCTGGTGATATCTCGGGTGCTATTAGAGATAGCGCAATAAACCAAAGTGAATTATCTGCAGGGGGCCCTGGCGCATGCATCTGTGCAGCAGGAACGACCTCGGACCACCAGGGGCCGAGAAAACCACCGACTCACGGTGCCGGACACCCAAGGTCATGTAAAAATCCAGGATGTATCTGATGATATCTCGGGTGCTATTAGAGATAGCGCGATATATCAAAGTGCATTGTCTGCAGGAGGCCCTAGCGCATGAATCTGTGCAGCGGGATCGACCTCGGACCACCAGGGGCCGAGAAAACCACCGACACATGGGGCCGGGCACTCAGGGTCAGGGGAAAATCCAATATATATCTGGTGATATCTCGGGTGCTATTAGAGATAGCGCAATAAACCAAAGTGAATTATCTGCAGGAGGACCTGGCGCATGCACCTGTGCAGCGGGAGCGACCTCGGACCACCAGGGGCCGAGAAACCCACCGTCTCATGGGGACGGACACTCAAGGTCAGGGAAAAATCCAATATATATCTGGTGATATCTCGGGTGCTATTACAGATAGCGCAATAAATCAAAGTGCATTGTCTGCAGGAAGCCCTGGCGCATGATTCTGTGCAGCAGCAACGACGCCGGACCACCAGGGACCAAGAAAATTACAGATTTTCGGTACCCGTCACACAATGTCATGTAAAAATCCAGCATATATCTGGTGATATCTCGGGTTCTATTACAGATAGCGCGATAAATCAAAGTGCATTGTCTGTAGGAGGCCTTGGCGCATGAATCTGGTCAGCGGGAACGACCTCGGACCACCAGGGGCCGAGAAACCCACCGTCTCATGGGGCCGGACACTCAGGGTCAGGGAAAAATCCAATATTTATCTGGTGATATCTCGGGTGCTCTTACAGATAGCGCACTAAACCAAAGTGAATTATCTGTAGGAGGCCCTGGCGCATGAATCTGTGCAGCGGGAACGACCACGGACCACCAGGGGCCGAGAAAACCACAGTCTCATGGGGCCGGACACTCAGGGTCAGGGGCAAAACCAATATATATCTTGTGATATCTCGGGTGCTATTACAGATAGCGCAATAAATCAAAGTGCATTGTCCGTAGGAGGCCCTTGCGCATGAATCTGTGCAGCTGGACCGACATCGGAACACCAGGGACCGAGAAAATTACAGATTTTCGGTATCCGTAACCCAAGGTCATGTAAAAATCCAGCATATATGTGGAGCTTTCTCGGGTGCTATTACAGATAGCGCCATAAATCAAAGTCCATTGTCTGCAGGAAGCCCCGGTGCATGTATCTGTGCAGCGGGAACGACCTCGGACCACCAGGGGCCGAGAAAACCACCGTCTCATTTGGCCGGACTGCCAGGGTCAGGGAAAAATCCATTATATATCTGGTGATATCTCGGGTGCAATTACAGATAGCGCAATAAATCAAAGTGCATTGTCCGCAGGAAGCCGTGGCGCATGAATCTGTGAAGCAGGAAAGCGCTTGGATCTCCAGGGGCCGAGAAAGTTACAGAATTTCGGTATCCGTCACCGAAAGTCATGTAAAAACCCAGCACATATATGGTGCTTTCTCGGGTGCTATTACAGATAGCGCAATAAATCAAAGTGCATTGTCTGTAGGAGGCCCTGGCGTATGAATCTGTGCAGCGGGAACGACCTCGGACCACCAGGGGCCGAGAAAACCTCCGTCTCATGGGGACGGACACTCAGGGTCAGGGAAAGATCAAATATATATCTGGTGATATCTCGGGTGCTATTAGAGATAGCGCAATAAACCAAAGTGAATTATCTGCAGGAGGCCCATGCGCATGAATCTGTGCAGCAGTAACGACGTCGGACCACCAGGGGCCGAGAAAATTACAGATTTTCGGTATCCGTCACCCAAAGTCGTGTAAAAATCCAGTATATATCTGGTGATATCTCGGGTGCTATTAGAGATAGCGCAATAAATCAAAGTGCATTGTCTGTAGGAGGCCCTGGCGCATGAATCTGTGCAGCGGGAACGACCTCGGCCCCCCAGGGCCCGAGAAACTTACAGATTTTCGGTGTCCGTCACCTAAAGTCATGTAAATATCCAACATATATATGGTGCTTTCCCGGGTGCTATTACAGATAGCGCGATAAATCAAAGTGAATTATCTGCAGGAGGCCCTGGCGCATGCATCTGTGCAGTGGGAACGACCTCGGACCACCAGGGGCCGAGAAAACCACTGCCTCATGGGGCCGGACACTCAGGGTCAGGGGAAAATCCAATATATATCTGGTGATATCTCGGGAGCTATTAGAGATAGCGCATAAACCAAAGTGAATTATCTGCAGGAGGCCCTGGCGTATGCATCTGTGCAGCGGGAACGACCTCGGACCACCAGGGGCCGAGAAAACCACCGTCCCATGGGGCCGGACCCTCAGGGTCAGGGAAAAATCCAATATATATCTGGTGATATCTCGGGTGCTATTACAGATAGCGCGATAAATCAAAGTGCATTGTCTGCAGGAGGCCCTGGCGCATGAATCTGTGCAGCGGGAACGAGCACGGACCGCCAGGGCCCGAGAAAACCACCGTCTCATGGGGCCGGACACTCAGGGTCAGGGGAATATCCAATATATATCTGGTGATATCTCGGGTGCTATTAGAGATGGCGCAATAAACCAAAGTGTATTGTCTGCAGGAGGCCCTTGCGCATGGATCTGTGCAGCAGGAACGACCTCGGACCACCAGGGGCCGAGAAAACCACCGAGAAATGGGGCCGGACACACAGGGTCAGAGAAAAATCCAGTATATATCTGGTGATATCTCAGGTTCTATTACAGATAGCGCTATAAATCAAAGTGCATTGTCTGTAGGAGGCCCTGGCGCATGAATCTGTGCAGCAGGAACCACCTCGGACCACCAGGGGCCGAGAAAATTACAGATTTTCGGTATCCGTCACCCAATGTCATGTAAAAATCCGGCATATATCTGGTGATATCTCGGGTTCTATTACAGATAGCGCAATAAATCAAAGTGCATTGTCTGTAGGAGGCCCTGGCGCATGAATCTGTGCAGCGGGAACGACCTCGGACCACCAGGGTCCTAGAAACCCACCGTCTCATGGGGCCGGACTGTTAGGGTCAGGGAAAAATCCATTATATATCTGGTGATATCTCGGGTGCTATTAGAGATAGCGCAATAAACCAAAGTGAATTATCTGCAGGAGGCCCATGCGCATGAATCTGTGCAGCAGGAAAGACGTCGGACCACTAGGGGCCGAGAAAATTACAGATTTTCGGTATCCATCACCAAAGGTACTGTAAAAATCCAGCATATATCTGGTGATATCTCGGGTGCTATTAGAGATAGCGCCATAAATCAAAGTGCATTGTCTGCAGGAAGCCCTGGCGCATGAATACGTGGAGCAGGAACGACCTCGGACCACCAGGGCCCGAGAAAATTACAGATATTCGGTATCCGCCACCCAAGGTCATGTAAAAATCCAGTATATATCTGGTGATATCTCGGGTGCTATTACAGATAGCGCGATAAATCAAAGTGCATTGTCTGCAGGAGGCCCTGTCGCATGTATCTGTGCAGCGGCAACGACATCGGACCACCACGGGCCGTGAAAACCACCGACACATGGGGCCGGACTGTCAGGGTCAGGGTAAAATCCAGCATATATCTGGTGATATCTCGGGTGCTATTAGAGATAGCGCAGTAAATCAAAGTGCATTGTCTGCAGGAAGCCCTGGCGCATGATTCTGTGCAGCGGGGACGACCTCGGACCACCAGGGGCCGAGAAAACCACCGTCTCATGGGGCCGAACACTCAGGGTCAGGGGAAAATCCAATATATATCTGGAGATATCTGGGGTGCTATTAGAGATAGCGAAATAAACCACAGTGAATTATCTGCAGGAGGCCCTGGCGCATGAATCTGTGCAGCTGGAACGACCTCGGATCACCAGGGTCCGAGAAAACCACCGTCTCATGGGGCCGGACACTCAGGGTCGGTTGAAAAATTCAATATATATCTGGTGATATCTCGGGTGCTCTTACAGATAGCGCACTAAACCAAAGTGAATTATCGTGCAGCGGGCCCTGGCGCATGAATCTGTGCAGCGGGAACGACCTCGGACCACCAGGGGCCGAGAAAACCACCGACACATGGCGCCGGACACCCAAGGTCATGAAAAACCCAGGATGTATCTGATGATATCTCGGGTGCTATTAGAGATAGCGCAATAAATCAAAGTGCATTGTCTGTAGGAGGCACTGGCGAATGAATCTGTGCAGCAGGAACGACCTCGGACCACTAGGGGCCGAGAAAACCACTGTCTCATGGGGCCGGACACTGAGGGTCGGTGAAAAATCCAATATATACCTGGTGATATCTCGGGTGCTATTAGAGATATCGCAATAAACGAAAGTGAATTATCTGCAGGAGGCCCTGGCGCATGAATCTGTGTAGCGGGAACGACCTCGGACCACCAGGGGCCAAGAAATCCACCGTCTCATGGGTCCGGACACTCGGGGTCAGGGAAAAATCCATTATATATCTGGTAATATCTCGGGTGCTATTAGAGATAGCGCGATAAATCAAAGTGCATTGCCTGTAGGAGGCCCTGTCGCATGTAACTGTGCAGCGGCAACGACCTAGGACCACCAGGGGCCGAGAAAACCACCGACACATGGGGCCGGAGTGTCAGGGTCAGGGAAAAATCCAATATATATCTGGTGATATCTCGGGTGCTATTAGAGATAGCGCAATAAATCCAAGTGCATTGTCTGCAGGAAGCCCTGGCGCATGAATCTGTGCAGCGGGAACTACCTCGGACCACCAGGGGCCGAGAAAATCACCGTCTCGTGGGGCAGGACTGTCAGGGTCAGGGGAAAATCCAACATATATCTGGTGATATCTCGGGTTCTATTAGAGATAGCGCAATAAACCAAAGTGAATTGCCTGCAGGAGGCCCTAGCAAATGAATCTGTGCAGCGGCAACGACCTCGGACCACTAGGGGCCGAGAAAATCACCGTCTCATGGGGCCGGACTGTCAGGGTCAGGGAAAAATCCAATATATATCTGGTGATATCCCGGGTGCTATTAGAGATAGCGCAGTAAATCAAAGTGCATTGTCTTCAGGAGGCACTGGCGAATGAATCTGTGCAGCATGAACGACCTCGGACCACTAGGGGCCGAGAAAACCACAGTCTCATTGGGCCGGACTGTCAGGGTCAGAGAAAAATCCATTATATATCTGGTGATTTCTCGGGTGCTATTAGAGATAGCGCGATAAATCAAAGTGCTTTGTCCGCGGGAGGCCCTGGCGAATGAATCTGTGCAGCGGGATCGACCTCGGACCACGAGGGGCCGAGAAAACCACCGTCTCATGGGGCCGGACACTCAGGGTCGGGGGAAAATCCAATATACATCTGTTGATATCTCGGGTGCTATTAGAGATAGCGCAATAAACCAAGGTGAATTATTTGCAGGAAGCACTGGCGCATGACTCTTTCAGCGGGAACGACCTCGGACCACCAGGGGCCGAGAAAATCCCCGTCTCATGGGGCCGGACTGTCCGGGTCAGGGAAAAATCCAATATATATTTGGTGATATCTCGGGTGCTATTAGAGATAGCGCGATGAATCAAAGTGCATTGTCTGCAGGAAGCCCTGGCGCATGATTCTGGGCAGCAGGTACGACCTCGGACCGCCAGGGGCCGAGAAAATTACAGATGTTCGGTATCCGTCACCCATGGTCATGAAAAAATCCAATAAATATCTGGGGATATCTCGGGTGCTATTAGAGATAGCGCAATAAATCAAAGTGCATTGTCTGTAGGAGGCCCTGGCGCATGAATCTGTTCAGCGGGAACGACCTCGGACGACAAGGGGTCGAGAAAATTACAGATGTTCGGTATCCGTCACCCATGGTCATGTAAAAATCCAATATATATCTGGTGATATCTCGGGTGCTATTAGAGATAGCGCAATAAATCAAAGTGCATTGTCTGTAGGAGGCCCTGGCGCATGAATCTGGGCAGCAGGTACGACCTCGGACCGCCAGGGGCCGAGAAAATTACAGATGTTCGGTATCCGTCACCCATGGTCATGAAAAAATCCAGCATATATCTGGTGACATCTCGGTTGCTATTACAGATAGCGCGATAAATCAATGTGCATTGTCTGTAGCATTCCCTGGCGCATGAATCTGTGCGGCGGGAACGACCTCGGACTACCAGGGGCCGAGAAAACCACCGTCTCATGGGGCCGGACACTCAGGTTCAGGGAAAAATCCAATATATATATGGTGATATCTCGGGTTCTATTAGAGATAGCGCAACAAACCAAAGTGCATTGTCTGCAGGAGGCCCTGGCGCATGCATCTGTGCAGCGGGAACGACCTCGGACCACCAGGGGCCGAGAAAACCACCGTCTCATGGGGCCGGACACTCAGGGTCAGGGAAAAATCCAATATATATCTGGTGATATCTCGGGTGCTCTTACAGATAGCGCAACAAACCAAAGTGCATTGTCTGCAGGAGGCCCTGGCGCATGAATCTGTGCAGCGGCAACGACCTCGGACCGCCAGGGGCCGAGAAAACCATCGACACATGGGGCCGGACTGCCAGGGTCAGGCAAAAATCTAATATATATCTGGTCAAATCTCGGGTGCTATTAGAGATAGCACAATACATCAAAGTGCATTGTCTGCAGGGGGTCCTACCGCATGAATCTGTGCAGCGGGAACGATCTCGGACCACCAGGTCCCGAGAGAACCACCGTCTCATGGGGCCGGACACTCAGGGTTGGGGAAAAATCCAATATATATCTGGTGATATCCCGGGTGCTATTACAGATAGCGCACTAAACCAAAGTGAATTATCCGCAGGGGGCCCTGGCGCATGAACTTGTGCAGCGGAAACGACCTCGGACCACCAGGTGCCGAGAAAACCACCGACACATGGTGCCGGACATCCAAGGTCATGTAAAAATCCATGATGTATCTGATGATATCTCGGGTGCTATTAGAGATAGCGCAACAAACCAAAGTGCATTGTCTGCAGGAGGCCCTGGCGCATGAATCTGTGCAGCGGCAACGACCTCGGACCGCCAGGGGCCGAGAATACCACCGTCTCATGGGGCCGGACTGTCAGGGTCAGGGAAAAATCCTTTATATATCTGGTGATATCTCGGGTGCTGTTACAGATAGCGCAAAAAATCAAAGTGCATTGTCTGTAGGCGGCCCTGGCGCATTAATCTAGGCAGCGGGAACGACCTCGGACGTCCAGGGACCCGGAAAATTACAGATTTGCGGTGTCCGTCAGCCAAAGTCATCTAAAAATCCGGCATATATATGGTGCTTTCCCGGGTGCTATTACAGATAGCGCGATAAATCAAAGTGAATTAACTGCAGGAGGCCCTGGCGCATGCATCTGTGCAGCGGGAACGACCTCGGACCACCAGGGGCCGAGAAAGGCACCGTCTCATGGGGCCGGACACTCAGGGTCAGGGAAAAATCCAATCTATCTCTGGTGATATCTCGGGTGCTATTAGAGATAGCGCAATAAACCAAAGTGAATTATCTGCGGGAGGCCCTGGCGCATGAATCAGTGCAGCGGCAACGACCTCGGAGCACCAGGGGCCGAGAAAACCACCGTCTCATGGCGTCGATCTGTCAGGGTCAGGGAAAAATCCAATATATATCTGGTGATATCTGGGGTGCTATTAGAGATATCGCAATAAACCAAAGTCCATTGGCTGCAGGAGGCCCTGGCGCATGAATCTGTGCAGCGGGAACGACCTCGGACCACCAGGGGCCGAGAAAACCACCGTCTCATGGGGTCGGACACTCAGGGTCAGGGAAAAATCCAATATATATTTGGTGATATCTCGGGTGCTATTACAGATAGCGCATTAAATCAAAGTGCATTGTCTGTAGGAAGCCCTGGCGCATGAATCTGAGCAGCGGGATCGACCTCGGACCACCAGGGGCCGAGAAAATCACCGTCTCATGGCGTCGATCTGTCAGGGTCAGGGAAAAATCCAATATATATCTGGTGATATCTGGGGTGCTATTAGAGATATCGCAATAAACCAAAGTCCATTGGCTGCAGGAGGCCCTGGCGCATGAATCTGTGCAGCGGGAACGACCTCGGACCACCAGGGGCCGAGAAAACCACCGTCTCATGGGGTCGGACACTCAGGGTCAGGGAAAAATCCAATATATATGTGGTGATATCTCGGGTGCTATTACAGATAGCGCAATAAATCAAAGTGCATTGTCTGTAGGAGGCCCTGGCGCATGAATCTGTGCAGCGGGAACGACCTCGGACCACCAGGGTCCTAGAAACCCACCGTCTCATGGGGCCGGACTGTTAGGGTCAGGGAAAAATCCATTATATATCTGGTGATATCTCGGGTGCTATTAGAGATAGCGCAATAAACCAAAGTGAATTATCTGCAGGAGGCCCATGCGCATGAATCTGTGCAGCAGGAAAGACGTCGGACCACTAGGGGCCGAGAAAATTACAGATTTTCGGTATCCATCACCAAAGGTACTGTAAAAATCCAGCATATATCTGGTGATATCTCGGGTGCTATTAGAGATAGCGCCATAAATCAAAGTGCATTGTCTGCAGGAAGCCCTGGCGCATGAATACGTGGAGCAGGAACGACCTCGGACCACCAGGGCCCGAGAAAATTACAGATATTCGGTATCCGCCACCCAAGGTCATGTAAAAATCCAGTATATATCTGGTGATATCTCGGGTGCTATTACAGATAGCGCGATAAATCAAAGTGCATTGTCTGCAGGAGGCCCTGTCGCATGTATCTGTGCAGCGGCAACGACATCGGACCACCACGGGCCGTGAAAACCACCGACACATGGGGCCGGACTGTCAGGGTCAGGGTAAAATCCAGCATATATCTGGTGATATCTCGGGTGCTATTAGAGATAGCGCAGTAAATCAAAGTGCATTGTCTGCAGGAAGCCCTGGCGCATGATTCTGTGC
The DNA here is from genome assembly GCF_051020985.1 of Nomia melanderi. Lineage (NCBI taxonomy): Eukaryota > Metazoa > Arthropoda > Insecta > Hymenoptera > Halictidae > Nomia > Nomia melanderi. The sequence goes on along the minus strand of NW_027475224.1, from coordinate 115,677 downwards.
AGCGGGGACGACCTCGGACCACCAGGGGCCGAGAAAACCACCGTCTCATGGGGCCGAACACTCAGGGTCAGGGGAAAATCCAATATATATCTGGAGATATCTGGGGTGCTATTAGAGATAGCGAAATAAACCACAGTGAATTATCTGCAGGAGGCCCTGGCGCATGAATCTGTGCAGCTGGAACGACCTCGGATCACCAGGGTCCGAGAAAACCACCGTCTCATGGGGCCGGACACTCAGGGTCGGTTGAAAAATTCAATATATATCTGGTGATATCTCGGGTGCTCTTACAGATAGCGCACTAAACCAAAGTGAATTATCGTGCAGCGGGCCCTGGCGCATGAATCTGTGCAGCGGGAACGACCTCGGACCACCAGGGGCCGAGAAAACCACCGACACATGGCGCCGGACACCCAAGGTCATGAAAAACCCAGGATGTATCTGATGATATCTCGGGTGCTATTAGAGATAGCGCAATAAATCAAAGTGCATTGTCTGTAGGAGGCACTGGCGAATGAATCTGTGCAGCAGGAACGACCTCGGACCACTAGGGGCCGAGAAAACCACTGTCTCATGGGGCCGGACACTGAGGGTCGGTGAAAAATCCAATATATACCTGGTGATATCTCGGGTGCTATTAGAGATATCGCAATAAACGAAAGTGAATTATCTGCAGGAGGCCCTGGCGCATGAATCTGTGTAGCGGGAACGACCTCGGACCACCAGGGGCCAAGAAATCCACCGTCTCATGGGTCCGGACACTCGGGGTCAGGGAAAAATCCATTATATATCTGGTAATATCTCGGGTGCTATTAGAGATAGCGCGATAAATCAAAGTGCATTGCCTGTAGGAGGCCCTGTCGCATGTAACTGTGCAGCGGCAACGACCTAGGACCACCAGGGGCCGAGAAAACCACCGACACATGGGGCCGGAGTGTCAGGGTCAGGGAAAAATCCAATATATATCTGGTGATATCTCGGGTGCTATTAGAGATAGCGCAATAAATCCAAGTGCATTGTCTGCAGGAAGCCCTGGCGCATGAATCTGTGCAGCGGGAACTACCTCGGACCACCAGGGGCCGAGAAAATCACCGTCTCGTGGGGCAGGACTGTCAGGGTCAGGGGAAAATCCAACATATATCTGGTGATATCTCGGGTTCTATTAGAGATAGCGCAATAAACCAAAGTGAATTGCCTGCAGGAGGCCCTAGCAAATGAATCTGTGCAGCGGCAACGACCTCGGACCACTAGGGGCCGAGAAAATCACCGTCTCATGGGGCCGGACTGTCAGGGTCAGGGAAAAATCCAATATATATCTGGTGATATCCCGGGTGCTATTAGAGATAGCGCAGTAAATCAAAGTGCATTGTCTTCAGGAGGCACTGGCGAATGAATCTGTGCAGCATGAACGACCTCGGACCACTAGGGGCCGAGAAAACCACAGTCTCATTGGGCCGGACTGTCAGGGTCAGAGAAAAATCCATTATATATCTGGTGATTTCTCGGGTGCTATTAGAGATAGCGCGATAAATCAAAGTGCTTTGTCCGCGGGAGGCCCTGGCGAATGAATCTGTGCAGCGGGATCGACCTCGGACCACGAGGGGCCGAGAAAACCACCGTCTCATGGGGCCGGACACTCAGGGTCGGGGGAAAATCCAATATACATCTGTTGATATCTCGGGTGCTATTAGAGATAGCGCAATAAACCAAGGTGAATTATTTGCAGGAAGCACTGGCGCATGACTCTTTCAGCGGGAACGACCTCGGACCACCAGGGGCCGAGAAAATCCCCGTCTCATGGGGCCGGACTGTCCGGGTCAGGGAAAAATCCAATATATATTTGGTGATATCTCGGGTGCTATTAGAGATAGCGCGATGAATCAAAGTGCATTGTCTGCAGGAAGCCCTGGCGCATGATTCTGGGCAGCAGGTACGACCTCGGACCGCCAGGGGCCGAGAAAATTACAGATGTTCGGTATCCGTCACCCATGGTCATGAAAAAATCCAATAAATATCTGGGGATATCTCGGGTGCTATTAGAGATAGCGCAATAAATCAAAGTGCATTGTCTGTAGGAGGCCCTGGCGCATGAATCTGTTCAGCGGGAACGACCTCGGACGACAAGGGGTCGAGAAAATTACAGATGTTCGGTATCCGTCACCCATGGTCATGTAAAAATCCAATATATATCTGGTGATATCTCGGGTGCTATTAGAGATAGCGCAATAAATCAAAGTGCATTGTCTGTAGGAGGCCCTGGCGCATGAATCTGGGCAGCAGGTACGACCTCGGACCGCCAGGGGCCGAGAAAATTACAGATGTTCGGTATCCGTCACCCATGGTCATGAAAAAATCCAGCATATATCTGGTGACATCTCGGTTGCTATTACAGATAGCGCGATAAATCAATGTGCATTGTCTGTAGCATTCCCTGGCGCATGAATCTGTGCGGCGGGAACGACCTCGGACTACCAGGGGCCGAGAAAACCACCGTCTCATGGGGCCGGACACTCAGGTTCAGGGAAAAATCCAATATATATATGGTGATATCTCGGGTTCTATTAGAGATAGCGCAACAAACCAAAGTGCATTGTCTGCAGGAGGCCCTGGCGCATGCATCTGTGCAGCGGGAACGACCTCGGACCACCAGGGGCCGAGAAAACCACCGTCTCATGGGGCCGGACACTCAGGGTCAGGGAAAAATCCAATATATATCTGGTGATATCTCGGGTGCTCTTACAGATAGCGCAACAAACCAAAGTGCATTGTCTGCAGGAGGCCCTGGCGCATGAATCTGTGCAGCGGCAACGACCTCGGACCGCCAGGGGCCGAGAAAACCATCGACACATGGGGCCGGACTGCCAGGGTCAGGCAAAAATCTAATATATATCTGGTCAAATCTCGGGTGCTATTAGAGATAGCACAATACATCAAAGTGCATTGTCTGCAGGGGGTCCTACCGCATGAATCTGTGCAGCGGGAACGATCTCGGACCACCAGGTCCCGAGAGAACCACCGTCTCATGGGGCCGGACACTCAGGGTTGGGGAAAAATCCAATATATATCTGGTGATATCCCGGGTGCTATTACAGATAGCGCACTAAACCAAAGTGAATTATCCGCAGGGGGCCCTGGCGCATGAACTTGTGCAGCGGAAACGACCTCGGACCACCAGGTGCCGAGAAAACCACCGACACATGGTGCCGGACATCCAAGGTCATGTAAAAATCCATGATGTATCTGATGATATCTCGGGTGCTATTAGAGATAGCGCAACAAACCAAAGTGCATTGTCTGCAGGAGGCCCTGGCGCATGAATCTGTGCAGCGGCAACGACCTCGGACCGCCAGGGGCCGAGAATACCACCGTCTCATGGGGCCGGACTGTCAGGGTCAGGGAAAAATCCTTTATATATCTGGTGATATCTCGGGTGCTGTTACAGATAGCGCAAAAAATCAAAGTGCATTGTCTGTAGGCGGCCCTGGCGCATTAATCTAGGCAGCGGGAACGACCTCGGACGTCCAGGGACCCGGAAAATTACAGATTTGCGGTGTCCGTCAGCCAAAGTCATCTAAAAATCCGGCATATATATGGTGCTTTCCCGGGTGCTATTACAGATAGCGCGATAAATCAAAGTGAATTAACTGCAGGAGGCCCTGGCGCATGCATCTGTGCAGCGGGAACGACCTCGGACCACCAGGGGCCGAGAAAGGCACCGTCTCATGGGGCCGGACACTCAGGGTCAGGGAAAAATCCAATCTATCTCTGGTGATATCTCGGGTGCTATTAGAGATAGCGCAATAAACCAAAGTGAATTATCTGCGGGAGGCCCTGGCGCATGAATCAGTGCAGCGGCAACGACCTCGGAGCACCAGGGGCCGAGAAAACCACCGTCTCATGGCGTCGATCTGTCAGGGTCAGGGAAAAATCCAATATATATCTGGTGATATCTGGGGTGCTATTAGAGATATCGCAATAAACCAAAGTCCATTGGCTGCAGGAGGCCCTGGCGCATGAATCTGTGCAGCGGGAACGACCTCGGACCACCAGGGGCCGAGAAAACCACCGTCTCATGGGGTCGGACACTCAGGGTCAGGGAAAAATCCAATATATATTTGGTGATATCTCGGGTGCTATTACAGATAGCGCATTAAATCAAAGTGCATTGTCTGTAGGAAGCCCTGGCGCATGAATCTGAGCAGCGGGATCGACCTCGGACCACCAGGGGCCGAGAAAATCACCGTCTCATGGCGTCGATCTGTCAGGGTCAGGGAAAAATCCAATATATATCTGGTGATATCTGGGGTGCTATTAGAGATATCGCAATAAACCAAAGTCCATTGGCTGCAGGAGGCCCTGGCGCATGAATCTGTGCAGCGGGAACGACCTCGGACCACCAGGGGCCGAGAAAACCACCGTCTCATGGGGTCGGACACTCAGGGTCAGGGAAAAATCCAATATATATGTGGTGATATCTCGGGTGCTATTACAGATAGCGCAATAAATCAAAGTGCATTGTCTGTAGGAGGCCCTGGCGCATGAATCTGTGCAGCGGGAACGACCACGGACCACCAGGGGCCGAGAAAACCACCGTCTCATGGGGTCGGAGACTCAGGGTCAGGGAAAAATCCAATATATATCTGGTGATATCTCGGGTGCTATTACAGATAGCGCAATAAATCAAAGTGCATTGTCTGTAGGAGGCTCTGGCGCATGAATCTGTGCAGCGGGAACGACCTCGGACCACCAGGGGCCGAGAAAACTACCGTCTCATCGGGCCGGACACTCAGGGTCAGGGAAAAATCCAATATATATGTGGTGATATCTAGGGTGCTATTAGAGATAGCGCAATAAACCAAAGTGAATTATCTGCAGGAGGCCCATGCGCATGAATCTGTGCAGCAGTAACGACGTCGGACCACCAGGGGCCGAGAAAATTACAGATTTTCGGTATCCGTCACCCAAAGTCGTGTAAAAATCCAGTATATATCTGGTGATATCTCGGGTGCTATTAGAGATAGCGCAATAAATCAAAGTGCATTGTCTGTAGGAGGCCCTGGCGCATGAATCTGTGCAGCGGGAACGACCTCGGCCCCCCAGGGCCCGAGAAACTTACAGATTTTCGGTGTCCGTCACCTAAAGTCATGTAAATATCCAACATATATATGGTGCTTTCCCGGGTGCTATTACAGATAGCGCGATAAATCAAAGTGAATTATCTGCAGGAGGCCCTGGCGCATGCATCTGTGCAGTGGGAACGACCTCGGACCACCAGGGGCCGAGAAAACCACTGCCTCATGGGGCCGGACACTCAGGGTCAGGGGAAAATCCAATATATATCTGGTGATATCTCGGGAGCTATTAGAGATAGCGCATAAACCAAAGTGAATTATCTGCAGGAGGCCCTGGCGCATGCATCTGTGCAGCGGGAACGACCTCGGACCACCAGGGGCCGAGAAAACCACCGTCCCATGGGGCCGGACCCTCAGGGTCAGGGAAAAATCCAATATATATCTGGTGATATCTCGGGTGCTATTACAGATAGCGCGATAAATCAAAGTGCATTGTCTGCAGGAGGCCCTGGCGCATGAATCTGTGCAGCGGGAACGAGCACGGACCGCCAGGGCCCGAGAAAACCACCGTCTCATGGGGCCGGACACTCAGGGTCAGGGGAATATCCAATATATATCTGGTGATATCTCGGGTGCTATTAGAGATGGCGCAATAAACCAAAGTGTATTGTCTGCAGGAGGCCCTTGCGCATGGATCTGTGCAGCAGGAACGACCTCGGACCACCAGGGGCCGAGAAAACCACCGAGAAATGGGGCCGGACACACAGGGTCAGAGAAAAATCCAGTATATATCTGGTGATATCTCAGGTTCTATTACAGATAGCGCTATAAATCAAAGTGCATTGTCTGTAGGAGGCCCTGGCGCATGAATCTGTGCAGCAGGAACCACCTCGGACCACCAGGGGCCGAGAAAATTACAGATTTTCGGTATCCGTCACCCAATGTCATGTAAAAATCCGGCATATATCTGGTGATATCTCGGGTTCTATTACAGATAGCGCAATAAATCAAAGTGCATTGTCTGTAGGAGGCCCTGGCGCATGAATCTGTGCAGCGGGAACGACCTCGGACCACCAGGGTCCTAGAAACCCACCGTCTCATGGGGCCGGACTGTTAGGGTCAGGGAAAAATCCATTATATATCTGGTGATATCTCGGGTGCTATTAGAGATAGCGCAATAAACCAAAGTGAATTATCTGCAGGAGGCCCATGCGCATGAATCTGTGCAGCAGGAAAGACGTCGGACCACTAGGGGCCGAGAAAATTACAGATTTTCGGTATCCATCACCAAAGGTACTGTAAAAATCCAGCATATATCTGGTGATATCTCGGGTGCTATTAGAGATAGCGCCATAAATCAAAGTGCATTGTCTGCAGGAAGCCCTGGCGCATGAATACGTGGAGCAGGAACGACCTCGGACCACCAGGGCCCGAGAAAATTACAGATATTCGGTATCCGCCACCCAAGGTCATGTAAAAATCCAGTATATATCTGGTGATATCTCGGGTGCTATTACAGATAGCGCGATAAATCAAAGTGCATTGTCTGCAGGAGGCCCTGTCGCATGTATCTGTGCAGCGGCAACGACATCGGACCACCACGGGCCGTGAAAACCACCGACACATGGGGCCGGACTGTCAGGGTCAGGGTAAAATCCAGCATATATCTGGTGATATCTCGGGTGCTATTAGAGATAGCGCAGTAAATCAAAGTGCATTGTCTGCAGGAAGCCCTGGCGCATGATTCTGTGCAGCGGGGACGACCTCGGACCACCAGGGGCCGAGAAAACCACCGTCTCATGGGGCCGAACACTCAGGGTCAGGGGAAAATCCAATATATATCTGGAGATATCTGGGGTGCTATTAGAGATAGCGAAATAAACCACAGTGAATTATCTGCAGGAGGCCCTGGCGCATGAATCTGTGCAGCTGGAACGACCTCGGATCACCAGGGTCCGAGAAAACCACCGTCTCATGGGGCCGGACACTCAGGGTCGGTTGAAAAATTCAATATATATCTGGTGATATCTCGGGTGCTCTTACAGATAGCGCACTAAACCAAAGTGAATTATCGTGCAGCGGGCCCTGGCGCATGAATCTGTGCAGCGGGAACGACCTCGGACCACCAGGGGCCGAGAAAACCACCGACACATGGCGCCGGACACCCAAGGTCATGAAAAACCCAGGATGTATCTGATGATATCTCGGGTGCTATTAGAGATAGCGCAATAAATCAAAGTGCATTGTCTGTAGGAGGCACTGGCGAATGAATCTGTGCAGCAGGAACGACCTCGGACCACTAGGGGCCGAGAAAACCACTGTCTCATGGGGCCGGACACTGAGGGTCGGTGAAAAATCCAATATATACCTGGTGATATCTCGGGTGCTATTAGAGATATCGCAATAAACGAAAGTGAATTATCTGCAGGAGGCCCTGGCGCATGAATCTGTGTAGCGGGAACGACCTCGGACCACCAGGGGCCAAGAAATCCACCGTCTCATGGGTCCGGACACTCGGGGTCAGGGAAAAATCCATTATATATCTGGTAATATCTCGGGTGCTATTAGAGATAGCGCGATAAATCAAAGTGCATTGCCTGTAGGAGGCCCTGTCGCATGTAACTGTGCAGCGGCAACGACCTAGGACCACCAGGGGCCGAGAAAACCACCGACACATGGGGCCGGAGTGTCAGGGTCAGGGAAAAATCCAATATATATCTGGTGATATCTCGGGTGCTATTAGAGATAGCGCAATAAATCCAAGTGCATTGTCTGCAGGAAGCCCTGGCGCATGAATCTGTGCAGCGGGAACTACCTCGGACCACCAGGGGCCGAGAAAATCACCGTCTCGTGGGGCAGGACTGTCAGGGTCAGGGGAAAATCCAACATATATCTGGTGATATCTCGGGTTCTATTAGAGATAGCGCAATAAACCAAAGTGAATTGCCTGCAGGAGGCCCTAGCAAATGAATCTGTGCAGCGGCAACGACCTCGGACCACTAGGGGCCGAGAAAATCACCGTCTCATGGGGCCGGACTGTCAGGGTCAGGGAAAAATCCAATATATATCTGGTGATATCCCGGGTGCTATTAGAGATAGCGCAGTAAATCAAAGTGCATTGTCTTCAGGAGGCACTGGCGAATGAATCTGTGCAGCATGAACGACCTCGGACCACTAGGGGCCGAGAAAACCACAGTCTCATTGGGCCGGACTGTCAGGGTCAGAGAAAAATCCATTATATATCTGGTGATTTCTCGGGTGCTATTAGAGATAGCGCGATAAATCAAAGTGCTTTGTCCGCGGGAGGCCCTGGCGAATGAATCTGTGCAGCGGGATCGACCTCGGACCACGAGGGGCCGAGAAAACCACCGTCTCATGGGGCCGGACACTCAGGGTCGGGGGAAAATCCAATATACATCTGTTGATATCTCGGGTGCTATTAGAGATAGCGCAATAAACCAAGGTGAATTATTTGCAGGAAGCACTGGCGCATGACTCTTTCAGCGGGAACGACCTCGGACCACCAGGGGCCGAGAAAATCCCCGTCTCATGGGGCCGGACTGTCCGGGTCAGGGAAAAATCCAATATATATTTGGTGATATCTCGGGTGCTATTAGAGATAGCGCGATGAATCAAAGTGCATTGTCTGCAGGAAGCCCTGGCGCATGATTCTGGGCAGCAGGTACGACCTCGGACCGCCAGGGGCCGAGAAAATTACAGATGTTCGGTATCCGTCACCCATGGTCATGAAAAAATCCAATAAATATCTGGGGATATCTCGGGTGCTATTAGAGATAGCGCAATAAATCAAAGTGCATTGTCTGTAGGAGGCCCTGGCGCATGAATCTGTTCAGCGGGAACGACCTCGGACGACAAGGGGTCGAGAAAATTACAGATGTTCGGTATCCGTCACCCATGGTCATGTAAAAATCCAATATATATCTGGTGATATCTCGGGTGCTATTAGAGATAGCGCAATAAATCAAAGTGCATTGTCTGTAGGAGGCCCTGGCGCATGAATCTGGGCAGCAGGTACGACCTCGGACCGCCAGGGGCCGAGAAAATTACAGATGTTCGGTATCCGTCACCCATGGTCATGAAAAAATCCAGCATATATCTGGTGACATCTCGGTTGCTATTACAGATAGCGCGATAAATCAATGTGCATTGTCTGTAGCATTCCCTGGCGCATGAATCTGTGCGGCGGGAACGACCTCGGACTACCAGGGGCCGAGAAAACCACCGTCTCATGGGGCCGGACACTCAGGTTCAGGGAAAAATCCAATATATATATGGTGATATCTCGGGTTCTATTAGAGATAGCGCAACAAACCAAAGTGCATTGTCTGCAGGAGGCCCTGGCGCATGCATCTGTGCAGCGGGAACGACCTCGGACCACCAGGGGCCGAGAAAACCACCGTCTCATGGGGCCGGACACTCAGGGTCAGGGAAAAATCCAATATATATCTGGTGATATCTCGGGTGCTCTTACAGATAGCGCAACAAACCAAAGTGCATTGTCTGCAGGAGGCCCTGGCGCATGAATCTGTGCAGCGGCAACGACCTCGGACCGCCAGGGGCCGAGAAAACCATCGACACATGGGGCCGGACTGCCAGGGTCAGGCAAAAATCTAATATATATCTGGTCAAATCTCGGGTGCTATTAGAGATAGCACAATACATCAAAGTGCATTGTCTGCAGGGGGTCCTACCGCATGAATCTGTGCAGCGGGAACGATCTCGGACCACCAGGTCCCGAGAGAACCACCGTCTCATGGGGCCGGACACTCAGGGTTGGGGAAAAATCCAATATATATCTGGTGATATCCCGGGTGCTATTACAGATAGCGCACTAAACCAAAGTGAATTATCCGCAGGGGGCCCTGGCGCATGAACTTGTGCAGCGGAAACGACCTCGGACCACCAGGTGCCGAGAAAACCACCGACACATGGTGCCGGACATCCAAGGTCATGTAAAAATCCATGATGTATCTGATGATATCTCGGGTGCTATTAGAGATAGCGCAACAAACCAAAGTGCATTGTCTGCAGGAGGCCCTGGCGCATGAATCTGTGCAGCGGCAACGACCTCGGACCGCCAGGGGCCGAGAATACCACCGTCTCATGGGGCCGGACTGTCAGGGTCAGGGAAAAATCCTTTATATATCTGGTGATATCTCGGGTGCTGTTACAGATAGCGCAAAAAATCAAAGTGCATTGTCTGTAGGCGGCCCTGGCGCATTAATCTAGGCAGCGGGAACGACCTCGGACGTCCAGGGACCCGGAAAATTACAGATTTGCGGTGTCCGTCAGCCAAAGTCATCTAAAAATCCGGCATATATATGGTGCTTTCCCGGGTGCTATTACAGATAGCGCGATAAATCAAAGTGAATTAACTGCAGGAGGCCCTGGCGCATGCATCTGTGCAGCGGGAACGACCTCGGACCACCAGGAGCCGAGAAAGGCACCGTCTCATGGGGCCGGACACTCAGGGTCAGGGAAAAATCCAATCTATCTCTGGTGATATCTCGGGTGCTATTAGAGATAGCGCAATAAACCAAAGTGAATTATCTGCGGGAGGCCCTGGCGCATGAATCAGTGCAGCGGCAACGACCTCGGAGCACCAGGGGCCGAGAAAACCACCGTCTCATGGCGTCGATCTGTCAGGGTCAGGGAAAAATCCAATATATATCTGGTGATATCTGGGGTGCTATTAGAGATATCGCAATAAACCAAAGTCCATTGGCTGCAGGAGGCCCTGGCGCATGAATCTGTGCAGCGGGAACGACCTCGGACCACCAGGGGCCGAGAAAACCACCGTCTCATGGGGTCGGACACTCAGGGTCAGGGAAAAATCCAATATATATTTGGTGATATCTCGGGTGCTATTACAGATAGCGCATTAAATCAAAGTGCATTGTCTGTAGGAAGCCCTGGCGCATGAATCTGAGCAGCGGGATCGACCTCGGACCACCAGGGGCCGAGAAAATCACCGTCTCATGGCGTCGATCTGTCAGGGTCAGGGAAAAATCCAATATATATCTGGTGATATCTGGGGTGCTATTAGAGATATCGCAATAAACCAAAGTCCATTGGCTGCAGGAGGCCCTGGCGCATGAATCTGTGCAGCGGGAACGACCTCGGACCACCAGGGGCCGAGAAAACCACCGTCTCATGGGGTCGGACACTCAGGGTCAGGGAAAAATCCAATATATATGTGGTGATATCTCGGGTGCTATTACAGATAGCGCAATAAATCAAAGTGCATTGTCTGTAGGAGGCCCTGGCGCATGAATCTGTGCAGCGGGAACGACCACGGACCACCAGGGGCCGAGAAAACCACCGTCTCATGGGGTCGGAGACTCAGGGTCAGGGAAAAATCCAATATATATCTGGTGATATCTCGGGTGCTATTACAGATAGCGCAATAAATCAAAGTGCATTGTCTGTAGGAGGCTCTGGCGCATGAATCTGTGCAGCGGGAACGACCTCGGACCACCAGGGGCCGAGAAAACTACCGTCTCATCGGGCCGGACACTCAGGGTCAGGGAAAAATCCAATATATATGTGGTGATATCTAGGGTGCTATTAGAGATAGCGCAATAAACCAAAGTGCATTGTCTGCAGGAGGCCCTGGCGCATGAATCTGTGCAGCGGGAACGACCTCGGACCACCAGGGGCCGAGAAAATTACAGATATTCGGAATCCGTCGCCCAAGGTCATGTATAAATCCAGCATACATCTGGTGATATCTCGGGTGCTATTAGAGATAGCGCAATAAACCAAAGTGCATTGGCTGTAGGAGGCCCTGGCGCATGAATCTGTGCAGCGGGAACGACCTCGGACCACCAGGGGCCGAGAAAATCACCGTCTCATGGGGCCTGACTGTCAGGGTCAGGGAAAAATCCCATATATAACGGGTGATATCTCGGGTGCCATTACAGATAGCGCAATAAATCAAAGTGCAGTGTCTGTAGGAAGCACTGGCGCATGAATCTGTGCAGCGTGATCGACCTCGGACCACCAGGGGCCGCGAAAATCACCGTCTCATGGGGCCGGACTGTCAGGGTCAGGGAAAAATCCAATATAAATCTGGTGATATCTGGGGTGCTATTAGAGATATCGCAATAAACCAAAGTCCATTGTCTGTAGGAGGCCCTGGCGCATGAATCTGTGCAGCGGGAACGACCTCGGACCACCAGGGGCCGAGAAAACCACCGTCTCATGGGGTCGGACACTCAGGGTCAGGGAAAAATCCAATATATATGTGGTGATATCTCGGCTGCTATTACAGATAGCGCAATAAATCAAAGTGCATTGTCTGTAGGAGGCTCTGGCGCATGAATCTGTGCAGCGGGAACGACCCCGGACCACCAGGGGCCGAGAAAACTATCGTCTCATGGGGCCGGACACTCAGGGTCATGGAAAAATCCAATATATATCTGGTGATATCTCGGGTGCTATTAGAGATAGCGCAATAAACCAAAGTGCATTGTCTGCAGGAGGCCCTGGCGCATGAATCTGCGCAGCGGGAACGACCTCGGACCACCAGGGGCCGAGAAAACCACCGTCTCATGGGGTCGGACACTCAGGGTCAGGGAAAAATCCAATACATATCTGGTGATATCTCGGGTGCTATTACAGATAGCGGAATAAATCAAAGCGCATTGTCTGTAGGAGGCCCCGGCGCATGAATCTGTGCAGCGGGATCGACCTCGGGCCACCAGGCGCCGAGAAAACTACCGACACATGGGGCCGGACACTCAGGGTCGGGGAAAAATTCAGTATATATCTGGTGATATCTGGGGTGCTATTAGAGATATCGCAATAAACCAAAGTGCATTGGCTGCAGGAGGCCCTGGCGCATGAATCTGTGCAGCGGGAACGACCTCGGACCACCAGGGGCCGAGAAAACCACCGTCTCATGGGGTCGGACACTCAGGGTCAGGGAAAAATCCAATATATATCTGGTGATATCTCGGGTGCTATTACAGATAGCGCAATAAATCAAAGTGCATTGTCTGTAGGAGGCTGTGGCGCATGAATCTGTGCTGCGGGAACGACCTCGGACCACCAGGGGCCGAGAAAACTACCGTCTCATGTGGCCGGACACTCAGGGTCATGGAAAAATCCAATATATATCTGGTGATGTCTCGGGTGCTATTAGACATAGCGCAATAAACCAAAGTGCATTGTCTGCAGGAGGCCCTGGCGCATGAATCTGTGCAGCGGGAACGACCTCGGACCACCAGGGGCCGAGAAAACCACCGTCTCATGGGGTCGGACACTCAGGGTCAGGGAAAAATCCAATATATATGTGGTGATATCTCGGGTGCTATTAGAGATAGCGCAATAAACCAAAGTGCATTGTCTGTAGGAAGCACTGGCGCATGAATCTCTGCAGCGGGATCGACCTCGGACCCCCAGGGGCCGAGAAAATCACCGTCTCATGGGGCCGGACTGTCAGGGTCAGGGAAAAATCCAATATATATCTGGTGATATCTGGGGTGCTATTAGAGATATCGCAATAATCCAAAGTCCATTGGCTGCAGGAGGCCCTGGCGCATGAATCTGTGCAGCGGGAACGACCTCGGACCACCAGGGGCCGAGAAAACCACCGTCTCATGGGGTCGGACACTCAGGGTCAGGGAAAAATCCAATATATATGTGGTGATATCTCGGCTGCTATTACAGATTGCGCAATAAATCAAAGTGCATTGTCTGTAGGAGGCCCTGGCGCATGAATCTGTGCAGCGGGTACGGCCACGGACCACCAGGGGCCGAGAAAACCACCGTCTCATGGGGTCGGACACTCAGGGTCAGGGAAAAATCCAATATATATCTGGTGATATCTCGGGTGCTATTACAGATAGCGCAATAAATCACAGTGCATTGTCTGTAGGAGGCTCTGGCGCATGAATCTGTGCTGCGGGAACGACCTCGGACCACCAGGCGCCGAGAAAACTACCGTCTCATGGGGCCGGACACTCAGGGTCATGGAAAAATCCAATACATATCTGGTGATATCTCGGGTGCTATTAGTGATAGCGCAATAAACCAAAGGGCATTGTCTGAAGGAGGCCCTGGCGCATGAATCTGTGCAGCGGGAACGACCTCGGACCACCAGGGGCCGAGAAAACCACCGTCTCATGGGGTCGGACACTCAGGGTCAGGGAAAAATCCAATATATATGTGGTGATATCTCGGGTGCTATTACAGATGGCGCAATAAATCAAAGTGCATTGTCTGTAGGTGGCCCTGGCGCATGAATCTGTGCAGCGGGAACGACCTCTGACCACCAGGGGCCGAGAAAACCACCGTCTCAAGGGGTCGGACACTCAGGGTCAGGGAAAAATCCAATATATATCTGGTGATATCTCGGGTGCTATTAGAGATAGCGCAATAATCCAAAGTGCATTGTCTGCAGGAGGCCCTGGCGCATGAATCTGTGCAGCGGGAACGACCTCGGACCACCAGGGGCCGAGAAAACCAACGTCTCATGGGGTCGAACACTCAGGGTCAGGGAAAAATCCAATATATATGTGGTGATATCTCGGGTGCTATTACAGATAGCGCAATAAACCAAAGTGCATTGTCTGCAGGAGGCCCTGGCGCATAAATCTGTGCAGCGGGAACGACCTCGGACCACCAGGGGCCGAGAAAATCACCGTCTCATGGGGTCGGACACTCAGGGTCAGGGAAAAATCCAATATATATCTGGTGATTTCTCGGGTGCTATTACAGATAGCGCAATAAATCAAAGTGCATTGTCTGTAGGAGGCCCTGGCGCATGAATCTGTGCAGCGGGATCGACCTCGGACCACTAGGGGCCGAGAAAACCACCGACACTTGGGGCCGGACACTCAGGGTCGGGGAAAAATTCAATATATATCTGGTGATATCTCGGCTGCTATAAGAGATAGCGCAATAAACCAAAGTGAATTATCTGCAGGAGGCCCTGGCGCATGAATCTGTGCAGCGGGAACGACCTCGGACCACCAGGGGCCGAGAAAACCACCGTCTCATGGGGTCTGACTGTCAGGGTCAGGGGAAAATCCAATATATATCTGGTGATATCTCGGGTGCTATTACAGATAGCGCAATAAACCAAAGTGCATTGTCTGTAGGAGGCCCTGGCGCATGAATCTGTGCAGCGGGAACGACCTCGGACCACCAGGGGCCGAGAAAATCACCGTCTCATGGGGCCTGACTGTCAGGGTCAGGGAAAAATCCAATATATAACGGGTGATATCTCGGGTGCCATTACAGATAGCGCAATAAATCAAAGTGCATTGTGTGTAGGAGGCCCTGGCGCCTGAATCTGCGCAGCGGGAACGACCTCGGACCACCAGGGGCCGAGAAAATCACCGTCTCATGGGGCCTGACTGTCAGGGTCAGGGAAAAATCCAATATATATCTGGTGATATGTCGGGTGCTATTAGAGATAGCGCAATAAATCATAGTGCATTGTCTGTAGGAGACACTGGCGAATGAATCTGTGCAGCCGGAACGACCTCGGACCGCCAGGGGCCGAGAAAATTACACGTATTCGGAATCCGTCACCCAAGGTCATGTAAAAATCCAGCATATATCTGGTGATATCTCGGGTACTATTGGAGATACCGCAATAAACCAAAGTGAATTATCTGCAGGAGGCCCTGGCGCATGAATCTCTGCAGCGGTAACGACCTCGGACCACCAGGGGCCGAGAAAACCACCGTCTCATGGGGTCGGACACTCAGGGTCAGGGAAAATTCCAATATATATCTGGTGATATCTCGGGTGCTATTACAGATAGCGCAATAAAACAAAGTGCATTGTCTGTAGGAGGCCCTGGCTCATGAATCTGTGCAGCGGGATCGACCTCGGACCACCAGGGGCCGAGAAAATCACCGTCTCATGGGTTCCGACAATCAGGGTTAGGGAAGAATCCAATATAAATCTGGTGATATCTCGGGTGCTGTTACAGATAGCCTAATAAATCAAAGTGCATTGTCTGCGGGATGCCCTGCAGCATGAATCTGTGCAGCGGGAACGACCTCGGACCACCAGGGGGCGAGAAAACCACCGTCTCAGTGGGTCGGACACTCAGGGTCAGGGAAAAATCCAATATATATCTGGTGATATCTCGGTTGCTATTAGAGATAGCGACATAAATCAAAGTGCATTGTCTGCAGGAGGCCCTGGCGCATGAATCAGGACAGCGGGAACGACCTCGGACCACCAGGGGCCGAGAAAACCACCGTGAAATGGGGCCAGACTGTCAGGGTCAGGGAAAAATCCAATATATATCTGGTGATATCTCGGGTTCTATTAGAGATAGCGCAATATATCAATGTGAATTATCTGCAGGGGGCCCTGGCGCATGAATCTGTTCAGCGGGATCGACCTCGGACCACGAGGGACCGAGAAAATCACCGTCTCATGGGGTCGGACACTCAGGGTCAGGGAAAAATCCAATATATATCTGGTGATATCTCGGGTGCTATTACAGATAGCGCAATAAATCAAAGTGCATTGTGTGTAGGAGGCCCTGGCGCCTGAATCTGCGCAGCGGGAACGACCTCGGACCACCAGGGGCCGAGAAAACTACCGTCTCATGGGGCCGGACACTCAGGGTCATGGAAAAATACAATATATATCTGGTGATATCTCGGCTGCTATTAGAGATAGCGCAATAAACCAAAGTGCATTGTCTGCAGGAGGCCCTGGCGCATTAATCTGTGTAGCGGGAACGACCTCGGACCACCAGGGGCCGAGAAAATCACCGTCTCATGGGGCCTGACTGTCAGGGTCAGGTAAAAATCCAATATATAACGGGTGATATTTCGGGTGCCATTACAGATAGCGCAATAAATCAAAGTGCCTTGTCTGAAGGAAGCCCTGGCGCATGAATCTGTGCAACGGGATCGACCTCGGACCACCAGGGGCCGAGAAAACTACCGTCTCATGGGGCCGGACACTCAGGGTCATGGAAAAATCCAATATATATCTGGTGATATCTCGGGTACTATTAGAGATAGCGCAATAAATCATAGTGCATTGTCTGTAGGAGGCACTGGCGAATGAATCTGTGCAGCCGGAACGACCTCGGACCACCAGGGGCCGAGAAAATTGCAGATATTCGGAATCCGTCACCCAAGGTCATGTAAAAATCCAGCATATATCTGGTGATATCTCGGGTGCTATTACAGACAGCGCAATAAACCAAAGTGAATTGTCTGCAGGAAGCCCTGGCGCATGAATCTGTTCAGCGGTATCGACCTCGGACAACGAGGGACCGAGAAAGCCATCGACACATGGGGCCGGACTGTCCGGGTCAAGGAAAAATCCAATATATATCTGGTGATATCTCGGGTGCTATTACAGATAGCGCAATTAATCAAAGTGCATTGTCTGTAGGAGGCACTGGCGAATGTGTCAGTGCAGCAGGTACGACCTCGGACCACCACAGGCCGAGAAAATTACAGATATTCGAAAACCGTCACCCAAGTTCATGTAAAAATCCAGCATATATCTGGTGATAACTCGGGTGCTATTAGAGATAGCGAAATAAATCAAAGTGCATTGTCTGCAGGAGTCCCTGGCGCATGAATCTGTGCAGCGGGATCGACCTCGGACCACCAGGGGCCGACAAAGCCACCGACACATTGGGCCGGTCTGTCAGGTTCAGGGAAAAATCCAATATATATCTGGTGATATCTCGGGTGCTATTACAGATAGCGCAATAAACCATTGTGAATTGTCTGCAGGTTGCCCTGGCGCATGAATCTGTGCAGCGGGATCGACCTCGGACCACGAGGGACCGAGAGAACCATCGACACATGGGGCCGGACGGTCAGGGTCAAGGAAAAATCCATTACATCTCTGGTGATAACTCGGGTGCTATTAGAGATAGCGAAATAAATTAAAGTGCATTGTCTGCAGGAGGCCCTGGCGCATGAATCTGTGCAGCGGGAACGACCTCGGACCACCAGGGGCCGAGAAAATCACCGTCTCATGCGGCCGGACTGTCAGGGTCAAGGAAAAATCCAATATATATCTGGTGATATCTCGGGTGGTATTAGAGATAGCGCAATAAATCAAAGTGCATTGTCTGTAGGAGGCACTGGCGAATGTGCCAGTGCAGCATGTACGACCTCGGACCACCAGGGGCCGAGAAAATTACAGATATTCGGAATCCGTCATCCAAGGTCATGTAAAAATCCAGCATATATCTGGTGATATCTCTGGTGCTATTACAGATAGCGCAATAAACCAAAGTGATTTGTCTGCAGGAGGCCCTGGCGCATGAATCTCTGCAGCTGGAACGACCTCGGACCACCAGGGGCCGAGAAAACCACCGTCTCATGGGGTCGGACAGTCAGGGTCAGGGAAAAATCCAATATAAATCTGGTGATATCTCGGGTGCTATTACAGATAGCGCAATAAACCAAAGTGAATTATCTGCAGGAGGCCCTGGCGCATGAATCTGTGCAGCGGGAACGACCTCGGACCCCCAGGGGTCGAGAAAACCACCGTCAAATGGGGCCAGACTGTCAGGGTCAGGGAAAAATCCAATATATATCTGGTGATATCTCGGGTTCTATTAGAGATAGCGCAATATATCAATGTGAATTATCTGCAGGGGGCCCTGGCGCATGAATCTGTTCAGCGGGATCGACCTCGGACCACGAGGGACCGAGAAAATCACCGTCTCATGGGGTCGGACACTCAGGGTCAGGGAAAAATCCAATATATATCTGGTGATATCTCGGGTGCTATTACAGATAGCGCAATAAATCAAAGTGCATTGTGTGTAGGAGGCCCTGGCGCCTGAATCTGCGCAGCGGGAACGACCTCGGACCACCAGGGGCCGAGAAAACTACTGTCTCATGGGGCCGGACACTCAGGGTCATGGAAAAATACAATATATATCTGGTGATATCTCGGCTGCTATTAGAGATAGCGCAATAAACCAAAGTGCATTGTCTGCAGGAGGCCCTGGCGCATAAATCTGTGCAGCGGGAACGACCTCGGACCACCAGGGGCCGAGAAAATCACCGTCTCATGGGGCCTGACTGTCAGGGTCAGGGAAAAATCCAATATATAACGGGTGATATCTCGGGTGCCATTACAGATAGCGCAATAAATCAAAGTGCCTTGTCTGTAGGAAGCCCTGGCGCATGAATCTGTGCAACGGGATCGACCTCGGACCACCAGGGGACGAGAAAACTACCGTCTCATGGGGCCGGACACTCAGGGTCATGGAAAAATCCAATATATATCTGGTGATATCTCGGGTGCTATTACAGATAGCGCAATTAATCAAAGTGCATTGTCTGTAGGAGGCACTGGCGAATGTGTCAGTGCAGCAGGTACGACCTCGGACCACCACAGGCCGAGAAAATTACAGATATTCGAAAACCGTCACCCAAGTTCATGTAAAAATCCAGCATATATCTGGTGATAACTCGGGTGCTATTAGAGATAGCGAAATAAATCAAAGTGCACTGTCTGCAGGAGTCCCTGGCGCATGAATCTGTGCAGCGGGATCGACCTCGGACCACCAGGGGCCGACAAAGCCACCGACACATTGGGCCGGTCTGTCAGGTTCAGGGAAAAATCCAATATATATCTGGTGATATCTCGGGTGCTATTACAGATAGCGCAATAAACCAATGTGAATTGTCTGCAGGCTGCCCTGGCGCATGAATCTGTGCAGCGGGATCGACCTCGGACCACGAGGGCCCGAGAGAACCATCGACACATGGGGCCGGACGGTCAGGGTCAAGGAAAAATCCATTACATCTCTGGTGATAACTCGGGTGCTATTAGAGATAGCGAAATAAATTAAAGTGCATTGTCTGCAGGAGGCCCTGGCGCATGAATCTGTGCAGCGGGAACGACCTCGGACCACCAGGGGCCGAGAAAATCACCGTCTCATGCGGCCGGACTGTCAGGGTCAAGGAAAAATCCAATATATATCTGGTGATATCTCGGGTGGTATTAGAGATAGCGCAATAAATCAAAGTGCATTGTCTGTAGGAGGCACTGGCGAATGTGCCAGTGCAGCATGTACGACCTCGGACCACCAGGGGCCGAGAAAATTACAGATATTCGGAATCCGTCATCCAAGGTCATGTAAAAATCCAGCATATATCTGGTGATATCTCTGGTGCTATTACAGATAGCGCAATAAACCAAAGTGATTTGTCTGCAGGAGGCCCTGGCGCATGAATCTCTGCAGCTGGAACGACCTCGGACGACCAGGGGCCGAGAAAACCACCGTCTCATGGGGTCGGACAGTCAGGGTCAGGGAAAAATCCAATATAAATCTGGTGATATCTCGGGTGCTATTACAGATAGCGCAATAAACCAAAGTGAATTATCTGCAGGAGGCCCTGGCGCATGAATCTGTGCAGCGGGAACGACCTCGGACCCCCAGGGGTCGAGAAAACCACCGTCTCATGGGGTCGGACACTCAGGGTCAGGGAAAAATCCAATATAAATCTGGTGATATCTCGGGTGCTATTACAGATAGCGCAATAAATCAAAGTGCATTGTCTGCAGGAGGCCCTGGCGCATGAATCTGTGCAGCAGGAACGACTTCGGACCACCAGGGGCCGAGAAAATCACCGTCTCATGGGGCCGGACTGTCAGGGTCAAGGAAAAATCCAATATAAATCTGGTGATATCTCTGGTGCTATTACAGATAGCGCAATAAACCAAAGTGATTTGTCTGCAGGAGGCCCTGGCGCATGAATCTCTGCAGCGGGAACGACCTCGGACCACCAGGGGCCGAGAAAACCACCGTCTCATGGGGCCGGACACTCAGGGTCAGGGGAAAATCCAATATATATCTGGCGATATCTCGGGTGCTATGAGAGATAGCGCAATAAATCAAAGTGAATTGTCTGCAGGAAGCCCTGGCGCATGAATCTGTTCAGCGGGATCGACCTCGGACCACGAGGGACCGAGAAAACCATGGACACATGGGGCCGGACTGTCCGGGTCAAGGAAAAATCCAATATATATCTGGTGATATCTCGGGTGCTATTAGAGATAGCGCAATAAATCAAAGTGCACTGTCTGCAGGAAGCCCTGGCGCATGAATCTGTGAAGCGGGAACGACCTCGGACCAACAGGGGCCGAGAAAACCACCCACACATGGGGCCGGACACTCAGGGTCAGGGAAAAATCCAATATATATCTGGTGATATCTCGGGTGGTATTAGAGATAGCGCAATAAATCAAAGTGCATTGTCTCTAGGAGGCACTGGCGAATGTGCCAGTGCAGCATGTACGACCTCGGACCACCAGGGGCCGAGAAAATTACAGCTTTTCGGAATCCGTCACCCAAGATCATGTAAAAATCCAGCATATATCTGGTGATATCTCGGGTGCTATTGCATATAGCGCAATAAACCAAAGTGAATTATCTGCAGGAAGCCCTGACGCTTGAATCTGTTCAGCGGGATCGACCTCGAACCACGAGGGACCGAGAAAACCACCAACTCATGGGGCCGGACTGTCAGGGTCAGGGTAAAATCCAATATATATCTGGTGATATCTCGGGTGTTATTAGAGATAGCGCAATAAACCAATGTGCATTGTCTGCAGGAGGCACTGGCGAATGAATCTGTGCAGCAGGAACGACCTCGGACCACCAGGGGCCGAAAAAATTACAGATATTCGGAATCCGTCACCTAAGGTCATGTAAAAATCCAGCATATATCTGGTGATATCTCGGGTGCTATTAGAGATAGCGAGGTATATCAAAGTGCATTGTCTGCAGGAGGCCCTGGCGCATGAATCTGTGCAGCGGGAACGACCTCGGACCACCAGGGGCCGAAAAAACCACCAACTCATGGGGCCGGACTGTCAGGGTCAGGGTAAAATCCAATATATATCTGGGGATATCTCGGGTGTTATTAGAGATAGCGCAATAAACCAAAGTGCATTGTCTGCAGGAGGCCCTGGCGCATGAATCTGTGCAGCTCGAACGACCTCGGACCACCAGGGGCCGAGAAAATTACAGCTTTTCGGTATCCGTCGCCCAAGGTGATGTAAAAATCCGGCATATATCTGTTGATATCTCGGGTGATATTGCAGATAGCGCGATAAATCAAAGTGCATTGTCTGCAGGAAGTCCTGGCGCATGAATCTGTTCACCGGGATCGACGTCGGACCACGATGGACCGAGAAAACCAACGACACATGGGGCCGGACTGTCAGGGTCAGGGAAAAATCCAATATATATCTGGTGATATCTCGGGTGCTATTAGATAGCGCAATAAATCAAAGTGCATTGTCTGCAGGAGGCCCTGGCGGATGAATGTGTGCAGCAGGAACGACCTCGGACCACCAGGGGCCGAGAAAATCACCGTCTCATGGGGCCTGACTGTCAGGGTCAGGGAAAAATCCAATATATAACGGGTGATATCTCGGGTGCCATTACAGATAGCGCAATAAATCAAAGTGCCTTGTCTGTAGGAAGCCCTGGCGCATGAATCTGTGCAACGGGATCGACCTCGGACCACCAGGGGCCGAGAAAACTACCGTCTCATGGGGCCGGACACTCAGGGTCATGGAAAAATCCAATATATATCTGGTGATATCTCGGGTGCTATTACAGATAGCGCAATTAATCAAAGTGCATTGTCTGTAGGAGGCACTGGCGAATGTGTCAGTGCAGCAGGTACGACCTCGGACCACCACAGGCCGAGAAAATTACAGATATTCGAAAACCGTCACCCAAGTTCATGTAAAAATCCAGCATATATCTGGTGATAACTCGGGTGCTATTAGAGATAGCGAAATAAATCAAAGTGCACTGTCTGCAGGAGTCCCTGGCGCATGAATCTGTGCAGCGGGATCGACCTCGGACCACCAGGGGCCGACAAAGCCACCGACACATTGGGCCGGTCTGTCAGGTTCAGGGAAAAATCCAATATATATCTGGTGATATCTCGGGTGCTATTACAGATAGCGCAATAAACCAATGTGAATTGTCTGCAGGCTGCCCTGGCGCATGAATCTGTGCAGCGGGATCGACCTCGGACCACGAGGGCCCGAGAGAACCATCGACACATGGGGCCGGACGGTCAGGGTCAAGGAAAAATCCATTACATCTCTGGTGATAACTCGGGTGCTATTAGAGATAGCGCAATAAATCAAAGTGCATTGTCTGTAGGAGGCACTGGCGAATGTGCCAGTGCAGCATGTACGACCTCGGACCACCAGGGGCCGAGAAAATTACAGATATTCGGAATCCGTCATCCAAGGTCATGTAAAAATCCAGCATATATCTGGTGATATCTCTGGTGCTATTACAGATAGCGCAATAAACCAAAGTGATTTGTCTGCAGGAGGCCCTGGCGCATGAATCTCTGCAGCTGGAACGACCTCGGACCACCAGGGGCCGAGAAAACCACCGTCTCATGGGGTCGGACAGTCAGGGTCAGGGAAAAATCCAATATAAATCTGGTGATATCTCGGGTGCTATTACAGATAGCGCAATAAACCAAAGTGAATTATCTGCAGGAGGCCCTGGCGCATGAATCTGTGCAGCGGGAACGACCTCGGACCCCCAGGGGTCGAGAAAACCACCGTCAAATGGGGCCAGACTGTCAGGGTCAGGGAAAAATCCAATATATATCTGGTGATATCTCGGGTTCTATTAGAGATAGCGCAATATATCAATGTGAATTATCTGCAGGGGGCCCTGGCGCATGAATCTGTTCAGCGGGATCGACCTCGGACCACGAGGGACCGAGAAAATCACCGTCTCATGGGGTCGGACACTCAGGGTCAGGGAAAAATCCAATATATATCTGGTGATATCTCGGGTGCTATTACAGATAGCGCAATAAATCAAAGTGCATTGTGTGTAGGAGGCCCGGGTGCCTGAATCTGCGCAGCGGGAACGACCTCGGACCACCAGGGGCCGAGAAAACTACCGTCTCATGGGGCCGGACACTCAGGGTCATGGAAAAATACAATATATATCTGGTGATATCTCGGCTGCTATTAGAGATAGCGCAATAAACCAAAGTGCATTGTCTGCAGGAGGCCCTGGCGCATAAATCTGTGCAGCGGGAACGACCTCGGACCACCAGGGGCCGAGAAAATCACCGTCTCATGGGGCCTGACTGTCAGGGTCAGGGAAAAATCCAATATATAACGGGTGATATCTCGGGTGCCATTACAGATAGCGCAATAAATCAAAGTGCCTTGTCTGTAGGAAGCCCTGGCGCATGAATCTGTGCAACGGGATCGACCTCGGACCACCAGGGGCCGAGAAAACTACCGTCTCATGGGGCCGGACACTCAGGGTCATGGAAAAATCCAATATATATCTGGTGATATCTCGGGTGCTATTACAGATAGCGCAATTAATCAAAGTGCATTGTCTGTAGGAGGCACTGGCGAATGTGTCAGTGCAGCAGGTACGACCTCGGACCACCACAGGCCGAGAAAATTACAGATATTCGAAAACCGTCACCCAAGATCATGTAAAAATCCAGCATATATCTGGTGATAACTCGGGTGCTATTGCATATAGCGCAATAAACCAAAGTGAATTATCTGCAGGAAGCCCTGACGCTTGAATCTGTTCAGCGGGATCGACCTCGAACCACGAGGGACCGAGAAAACCACCAACTCATGGGGCCGGACTGTCAGGGTCAGGGTAAAATCCAATATATATCTGGTGATATCTCGGGTGTTATTAGAGATAGCGCAATAAACCAATGTGCATTGTCTGCAGGAGGCACTGGCGAATGAATCTGTGCAGCAGGAACGACCTCGGACCACCAGGGGCCGAAAAAATTACAGATATTCGGAATCCGTCACCTAAGGTCATGTAAAAATCCAGCATATATCTGGTGATATCTCGGGTGCTATTAGAGATAGCGAGGTATATCAAAGTGCATTGTCTGCAGGAGGCCCTGGCGCATGAATCTGTGCAGCGGGAACGACCTCGGACCACCAGGGGCCGAAAAAACCACCAACTCATGGGGCCGGACTGTCAGGGTCAGGGTAAAATCCAATATATATCTGGGGATATCTCGGGTGTTATTAGAGATAGCGCAATAAACCAAAGTGCATTGTCTGCAGGAGGCCCTGGCGCATGAATCTGTGCAGCTCGAACGACCTCGGACCACCAGGGGCCGAGAAAATTACAGCTTTTCGGTATCCGTCGCCCAAGGTCATGTAAAAATCCGGCATATATCTGTTGATATCTCGGGTGATATTGCAGATAGCGCGATAAATCAAAGTGCATTGTCTGCAGGAAGTCCTGGCGCATGAATCTGTTCACCGGGATCGACGTCGGACCACGATGGACCGAGAAAACCAACGACACATGGGGCCGGACTGTCAGGGTCAGGGAAAAATCCAATATATATCTGGTGATATCTCGGGTGCTATTAGATAGCGCAATAAATCAAAGTGCATTGTCTGCAGGAGGCCCTGGCGGATGAATGTGTGCAGCAGGAACGACCTCGGAGCACCAGGGGCCGAGAAAGCCACCGTCTCATGGGGCCGGGCTGTCAGGGTCAGGGAAAAATCCAATGTATATCTGGTGATATCTCGGGTGCTATTACAGATAGCGCAATAAACCAAAGTGAATTGTCTGCAGGAAGCCCTGGCGCATGAATGTGGTCAGCGGTATCGACCTCGGACCACGAGGGACCGAGAAAACCATCGACACATGGGGCCGGACTGTCCGGGTCAAGGAAAAATCCAATATTTATCTGGTGATATCTCGGGTGCTATTACAGATAGCGCAATTAATCAAAGTGCATTGTCTGTAGGAGGCACTGGCGAATGTGTCAGTGCAGCAGGTACGACCTCGGACCACCACGGGCCGGGAAATTACAGATATTCGAAATCCGTCACCCAAGTTCATGTAAAAATCCAGCATATATCTGGTGATATCTCGGGTGCTATTACAGATAGCGCAATAAACCAAAGTGAATTGTCTGCAGGAGGCCCTGGCGCATGAATCTGTGCAGCGGGAACGACCTCGGACCACCAGGGGCCGAGAAAACCACCGTCAAATGGGGCCAGACAGTCAGGGTCAGGGAAAAATCGAATATATATCTGGTGATACCTCGGGTGCTATAACAGATAGCGCAATAAACCAAAGTGAATTATCTGCAGGAGGCCCTGGCGCATGAATCTGTGCAGCGGAAACGACCTCGGACCACCAGGGGCAGAGAAAACCACCGTCTCATGGGGCCGGACGCTCAGGGTTAGGGAAGAATCCATTATAAATCTGGTGATATCTCGGGTGCTGTTACAGATAGCCTAATAAATCAAAGTGCATTGTCTGCTGGAGGCCTTGGATCATGAATCTGTGCAGCGGGAACGACCTCGGAACACCAGGGGGCGAGAAAACCACCGACACATGGGGCCGGACACTCAGGGTCAGGGAAAAATCCAATATATATCTGGTGATATCTCGGGTGGTATTAGAGATAGCGCAATAAATCAAAGTGCATTGTCTCTAGGAGGCACTGGCGAATGTGCCAGTGCAGCATGTACGACCTCGGACCACCAGGGGCCGAGAAAATTACAGCTTTTCGGAATCCGTCACACAAGATCATGTAAAAATCCAGCATATATCTGGTGATATCTCCGGTGCTATTGCAGATAGCGCAATAAACCAAAGTGAATTGTCTGCAGGAAGCCCTGACGCTTGAATCTGTTCAGCGGGATCGACCTCGAACCACGAGGGACCGAGAAAACCACCAACTCATGGGGCCGGTCTGTCAGGGTCAGGGTAAAATCCAATATATATCTGGTGATATCTCGGGTGTTATTAGAGATAGCGCAATAAATCATAGTGCATTGTCTGTAGGAGGCACTGGCGAATGAATCTGTGCAGCAGGATCGACCTCGGACCACCAGGGGCCGAGAAAATTACAGCCTTTCGGTATCCGTCGCCCAAGGTCATGTAAAAATCCGGCATATATCTGTTGATATCTCGGGTGATATTGCAGATAGCGCGATAAATCAAAGTGCATTGTCTGCAGGAAGCCCTGGCGCATGAATCTGTTCAGCGGGATCGACCTCGGACCACGATGGACCGAGAAAACCAGCGACACATGGGGCCGGACTGTCAGGGTCAGGGAAAAATCCAATATATAACTGGTGATATCTCGGGTGCTATTAGATAGCGCAATAAATCAAAGTGCATTGTCTGCAGGAGGCCCTGGAGGATGAATGTGTGCAGGAGGAACGACCTCGGAGCACCAGGGGCCGAGAAAGCCACCGTCTCATGCGGTCGGGCTGTCAGGGTCAGGGAAAAATCCAATATATATCTGGTGATATCTCGGGTGCTATTAGAGATTGCGCAATAAATCAAAGTGCCTTGTCTGTAGGAGGCCCTGGCGCATGAATCTGTGCAGCGGGATCGACCTCGGACCACCAGGGGCGGAGGAAACCACCGACACTTGGGGCCGGACACTCAGGGTCGGGGAAAAATTCAATATATATCTGGTGATATCTCGGCTGCTCTTACAGATAGCGCACTAACCCAAAGTGAACTATCTGCAGGGGGCACTAGCACATGAATATGTGCTGCTGGTACGACCTCGGACCACCAGGGGCCGAGAAAACCACCGACACATGGGGTCGGACACTCAGGGTCAGGGGAAAATCCAATATATATGTGGTGATATCTCGGGTGCTATTACAGATCGCGCAATAAATCATAGTGCATTGTCTGTAGGAGGCACTGGCGAATGAATCTGTGCAGCAGGAACGACCTCGGACCACCAGGGGCCGAGAAAATTACAGATATTCGGAATCCGTCACCCAAGGTGATGTAAAAATCCAGCATATATCTGGTGATATCTCGGGTGCTATTGGAGATACCGCAATAAACCAAAGTGAATTATCTGCAGGAGGCCCTGGCGCATGAATCTGTGCAGCGGGAACGACCTCGGACCCCCAGGGGTCGAGAAAACCACCGTCTCATGTGGCCGGACACTCAGGGTCAGGGGAAAATCCAATATATATCTGGTGATATCTCCGGTGCCATTAGAGATAGCGCAATAAACAAAAATGAATTATCTGCAGGAGGCCCTGTCGCCTGAATCTGTGCAGCGGGAACGACCTCGGACCACCAGGGGCCGAGAAAACCACCGTCTCATGGGGCCGGACCCACAGGGTCAGGGAAAAATCCAATACATATCTGGTGATATCTCGGGTGCTATTAGATAGCGCAATAAATCAAAGTGCATTGACTGCAGAAGGCCCTGGCGGATGAATGTGTGCAGCAGGAATGACCTCGGAGTACCAGGGGCCGAGAAAGCCACCGTCTCATGGGGCCGGGCTGTCAGGGTCAGGGAAAAATCCAATATATATCTGGTGATATCTCGGGTGCTATTACAGATAGCGCAATAAACCAAAGTGAATTGTCTGCAGGAAGCCCTGGCGCATGAATCTGTTCAGCGAGATCGACCTCGGACCACGAGGGACCGAGAAAACCATCGACACATGGGGCCGGACTGACAGGGTCAGGGAAAAATCCAATATATATCTGGTGATATCTCGGGTGCTATTAGATAGCGCAATAAATCAAAGTGCATTGTCTGCAGGAGGCCCTGGAGGATGAATGTGTGCAGCAGGAACGACCTCGGAGCACCAGGGGCCGAGAAAGCCACCGTCTCATGGGGCCGGGCTGTCAGGGTCAGGGAAAAATCCAATATATATCTGGTGATATCTCGGGTGCTATTACAGATAGCGCAATAATCCAAAGTGAATTGTCTGCAGGAAGCCCTGGCGCATGAATCTGTTCAGCGGGATCGACCTCGGACCACGAGGGACCGAGAAAACCATCGACACATGGGGCCGGACTGTCCGGGTCAAGGAAAAATCCATTACATCTCTGGTGATATCTCGGGTGCTATTAGAGATAGCGCAATAAATCAAAGTGCATTGTCTGTAGGAGGCACTGGCGAATGAATCTGTGCAACAGGAAAGACTTCGGACCACCAGGCGCCGAGAAAATTGCAGATATTCGGAATCCGTCACCCAAGGTCATGTAAAAATCCAGCATATATCTGGTGATATCTCGGGTGCTATTACAGATAGCGCAATAAACCAAAGTGAATTGTCTGCAGGAACCCCTGGCGCATGAATCTGTTCAGCGGTATCGACCTCGGACCACGAGGGACCGAGAAAACCATCGACACATGGGGCCGGACTGTCCGGGTCAAGGAAAAATCCAATATATATCTGGTGATATCTCGGGTGCTATTAGATAGCGCAATAAACCAAAGTGAATTATCTGCAGGCTGCCCTGGCGCATGAATCTGTGCAGCGGGGTCGACCTCGGACCACGAGGGACCGAGAGAACCATCAACACATGGGGCCGGACTGTCAGGGTCAAGGAAAAATCCATTACATCTCTGGTGATAACTCGGGTGCTATTAGAGATAGCGAAATAAATCAAAGTGCATTGTCTTCAGGAGTCCCTGGCGCATGAATCTGTGCAGCGGGATCGACCTCGGACCACCAGCGGCCGAGAAAACCACCGTCTCATGGGGTCGGACACTCAGGGTCAGGGAAAAATCCAATATATATCTGGTGATACCTCGGGTGCTATAACACATAGCGCAATAAACCAAAGTGAATTATCTGCAGGAGGCCCTGGCGCATGAATCTGTGCAGCGGAAACGACCTCGGACCACCAGGGGCAGAGAAAACCACCGTCTCATGGGGCCGGACGCTCAGCGTTTGGGAAGGATCCATTATAAATCTGGTGATATCTCGGGTGCTGTTACAGATAGCCTAATAAATCAAAGTGCATTGTCTGCAGGAGGCCTTGGAGCATGAATCTGTGCAGCGGGAACGACCTCGGACCACCAGGGGGCGAGAAAACCACCGTCTCAGGGGGTCGGACACTCAGGGTCAGGGAAAAATCCAATATATATCTGGTGATATCTCGGTTGCTATTAGAGATAGCGAAATAAATCAAAGTGCATTGTCTGCAGGAGGCCCTGGCGCATGAATCTGGGCAGCGGGAACGACCTCGGACAACCAGGGGCCGAGAAAACCACCGTCAAATGGGGCCAGACTGTCAGGGTCAGGGAAAAATCGAATATATATCTGGTGATATCTCGGGTTCTATTAGAGATAGCGCAATATATCAATTTCAATTATCTGCAGGGGGCCCTGGCGCATGAACCTGTTCAGCGGGATCGACCTCGGACCACGAGGGACCGAGAAAATCACCGTCTCATGGGGTCGGACACTCAGGGTCAGGGAGAAATCCAATATATATCTGGTGATATCTCGGGTGCTATTACAGATAGCGCAATAAATCAAAGTGCATTATCTGTAGGAGGCCCTGGCGCATGAATCTGTGCAGCGGGAACGACCTCGGACCACCAGGGGCCGAGAAAACCACCGTCTCATGGGGTCGGACTGTCAGGATCAGGGAAAAATCCAATATATATCTGGTGATATCTCGGGTGCTATTAGAGATAGCGCAATAAATCAAAGTGCATTGTCTGTAGGAGGCACTGGCGAATGAATCGGTGCAGCAGGAACGACCTCGGACCACCAGGCGCCGAGAAAATTGCAGATATTCGGAATCCGTCACCCAAGGTCATGTAAAAATCCAGCATATATCTGGTGATATCTCGGGTGCTATTAGAGATAGCGCAATAAACCAAAGTGAATTATCTGCAGGAGGCCCTGGCGCATGAATCTGTGCAGCGGGATCGACCTCGGACCCCCAGGGGTCGAGAAAACCACCGTCTCATTGGGTCGGACACTCAGGGTCAGGGAAAAATCCAATATAAATCTGGTGATATCTCGGGTGCTATTACAGATAGCGCAATAAATCAAAGTGCATTGTCTGCAGGAGGCCCTGGCGCATGAATCTGTGCAGCGGGAACGACCTCGGACCACCAGGGGCCGAGAAAATCACCGTCTCATGGGGCCGGACTGTCAGGGTCAAGGAAAAATCCAATATATATCTGGTGATATCTCGGGTGGTATTAGAGATAGCGCAATAAATCAAAGTGCATTGTCTGTCGGAGGCACTGGCGAATGTGCCAGTGCAGCATGTACGACCTCGGACCACCAGGGGCCGAGAAAATTACAGATATTCGGAATCCGTCACCTAAGGTCATGTAAAAATCCAGCATATATCTGGTGATATCTCGGGTGATATTAGAGATAGCGCGATATATCAAAGTGCATTGTCTGCAGGAGGCCCTGGCGCATGAATCTGTGCAGCGGGAACGACCTCGGACCACGATGGACCGAGAAAACCAACGACACATGGGGCCGGACTGTCAGGGTCAGGGAAAAATCCAATATATATCTAGTGATATCTCGGTTGCTATTAGAGATTGCGCAATAAATCAAAGTGCATTGTCTGTAGGAGGCCCTGGCGCATGAATCTGTGCAGCGGGAACGACCTTGGACCACCAGGTGCCGAGAAAACCACCGTCTCATGGGGCCGGACACTCAGGGTCAGGGAAAAATCCAATATATATCTGGTTATATCTCAGGTGCTATTACAGATAGCGCGATAAATCAAAGTGTATTGTCTGCAGGAAGCCCTGGCGCATGAATCTGTGCAGCGGGAACGACCTAGGACCACCAGGGGCCGAGAAAACCACCGTATCATGGGGCCGGACTGTCAGGGTCAGGGAAAAATCCATTATATATCTGGTGATATCTCGGCTGCTATTACAGATAGCGCGGTAAATCAAAGTGCATTGTCTGCAGGAAGCCCTGGCGCATGAATCTGTGCAGCGGGATCGACCTCGGACCACCAGGGGCCGAGAAAACCACCGACACTTGGGGCCGGACACTCAGGGTCGGGGAAAAATTCAATATATATCTGGTGATATCTCGGCTGCTCTTACAGATAGCGCACTAACCCAAAGTGAATTATCTGCAGGGGGCCCTAGCACATGAATCTGTGCAGCGGGTACGACCTCGGACCACCAGGGGCCGAGAAAACCACCGACACATGGGGTCGGACACTCAGGGTCTGGGGAAAATCCAATATATATCTGGTGATATCTCGGGTGCTATTACAGATAGCGCGATAAATCAAAGTGCACTGTCTGCAAGAGGCCCTCGCGCATGAATCTGTGCAGCGGAATCGACCTCGGGCCACCAGGGGCCGAGTAAACCACCGTCTCAGGGGGTCGGATACCCAGGGTCATGGAAAAATCCAATATATATCTGGTGATATCTCGGGTGCTATTATAGATAGCGCAATAAATCAAAGTGCATTGTCTGCAGGAGGCCCCGGGGCATGAATCTGTGCAGCGGGATCGACCTCGGACCACCAGGGGCCGAGAAAATCACCGTCTCATGGGGTCGGACACTCAGGGTCAGGGAAAAATCCAATATATATCTGGTGATATCTCGGGTGCTATTACAGGTAGCGCAATAAATCAATGTGCATTGTCTGTATGAGGCCCTGGCGCATGAATCTGTGCAGCGGGAACGACCTCGGACCACCAGGGGCCGAGAAGACCACCGTCTCAGGGGGCCGGACACTCAGGGTCACGGAAAAATCCAATATATATCTGGTGATATCTCGGGTGCTATTTGAGATAGCGAAATAAATCAAAGTGCATTGTCTGCAGGAGGCCCTAGCGCATGAATCTGTGCAGCGGGAACGACCTCGGACCACCATTGGCCGAGAAAACTACCGTCTGATGGGGCCGGACACTCAGGGTCACGGAAAAATCCAATGTATATCTGGTGATATCTCGGGTGCTATTAGAGATAGCGGAATAAATAAAAGTGCATTGTCTGCAGGAGGTCCTAGCGCATGAATCTGTGCAGTGGGGACGACCTCGGACCCACAGGAGCCAAGAAAATCACCTTCTCATGAGGCCGGACTGTCAGGGTCAGGGAAAAATCCAATATATATCTGGTGATATCTCGGGTACTATTCGAGATAGCGCAATAAATCAAAGTTCATTGTCTGTAGGAGGCCCTGGCGCATGAATCTGTGCAGGGGGAACGACCTCGGACCACCAGGCGCCGAGAAAATTACAGATATTCGGAATCCGTCAACCAAGGTCATGTAAAAATCCAGCATATATCTTTTGATATCTCGGGTGCTATTACAGACAGCGCAATAAATCAAAGTGCACTGTCTGTAGGAGGCACTGGCGAATGAATCTCTGCAGCAGGAACTACCTCGGACCACCAGGGGCCGAGAAAATCACCGTCTCATGGGGCCGGACTGTCAGGGTCAGGGAAAAATCTAACATATATCTGGTGATATCCAGGTGCTATTACAGATAGCGCACTAAACCAAAGTGAATTATCTGCAGGGGGCCCTGGCGCATGAATCTGTGCAGCGGGAACAACCTCGGACCACCAGGGGCCGAGAAAACCACCGACACATGGGGTCGGGCTGTCGGGGTCGGGGAAAAATCCAATATATATCTGGTGATATCTCGGGTGCTATTACAGATAGCGCAATAAATCAAAGTGCATTGTCTGTAGGAGGCCCTGGCGCATGAATCTGTGCAGCGGGAACGACATCGGACCACCAGGGGGCGAGAAAACTTCCGTCTCATGGGGCCGGACACTCAGGGTCAGGGAAAAAT
Source organism: Nomia melanderi (assembly GCF_051020985.1). Taxonomy (NCBI): domain Eukaryota; kingdom Metazoa; phylum Arthropoda; class Insecta; order Hymenoptera; family Halictidae; genus Nomia; species Nomia melanderi. Next base: position 82,013 of record NW_027475224.1, on the reverse strand, counting down.
CCAACATATATCTGGTGATATCTCGGGTGCTGTTACAGATAGCGCAATAAATCAAGGTGCATTGTCTGTAGGAGGCCCTGGCGCATGAATCTGTGCCGCGGGATCGACCTCGGACCACCAGGGGCCGAGAAAACCACCGTCTCATGGGGCCGGACTGTCAGGGTCGGGGAAAAATCCAATATATATCTGGTGATATCTCGGGTGCTATTACAGATAGCGCAATAAATCAAAGTGCATTGTCTGTAGGAGGCCCTGGCGCATGAATCTGTGCAGCGGGAACGACCTCGGACCATCAGGGGCCGAGAAAACCACCGTCTCATGGGGCCGGACACTTAGGGTCAGGGAAAAATCCAATATATATCTGGTGATATCTCGGGTGCTATTAGAGATAGCACGATGAATCAAAGTGCATTGTCTGCAGGAAGCCCTGGCGCATGATTCTGTGCAGCGGGAACGACCTCGGACCACTAGGGGCCGAGAAAACCACCGTCTCATAGGGCCTGACACTCAGGGTCGGTTGAAAAATTCAATATATATCTGGTGATATCTCGGGTGCTCTTACAGATAGCGCACTAAACCAAAGTGAATTATCTGCAGGAGGCCCTGGCGCATGAATCTGTGCAGCGGGAACGACGTCGGATCACCAGGGTCCGAGAAAACCACCGTCTCCTGGGGCCGGACACTCAGGGTCGGTTGAAAACTTCAATATATATCTGGTGATATCTCGGGTCCTCTTACAGATAGCGCACTAAACCAAAGTGAATTATCTGCAGCGGGCCCTGGCGCATGAATCTATGCAGCGGGAACGACCCCGGACCACCAGGGGCCGAGAAAATCACCGTCTCGTAGGGCAGGACTGTCAGGTTCAGGGAAAAATCTAACATATATCTGGTGATATCTCGGGTGCTATTAGAGATAACGCAATAAACCAAAGTGAATTGTCTGCAGGAGGCCCTGGCGCATGAATCTGTGCAGCGGCAACGACCTCGGACCACCAGGGGCCGAGAAAATCACCGTCTCATGGGGCAGGACTGTCAGGGTCAGGGAAAAATCCAATATATATCTGGTGATATCTCGGGTGCTATTAGAGATAGTGCAATAAATCAAAGTGCATTGTCTGTAGGAGGCACTGGCGAATTAATCTGTGCAGCAGGAACGACCTCGGACCACTAGGGGCCGAGACAACCACCGTCTCATGGGGCCGGATACTCAGGGTCGGGGAAAAATCCAATATATATCTGGTGATATCTCGGGTGCTATTAGAGATAGCGCAATAAACCAAAGTGCATTGCCTGTAGGAGGTACTGGCGAATGAATCTGTGCAGCAGGAACGACCTCGGACCACTAGGGGCCGAGAAAACCACCGTCTCATGGGGCCGGACACACAGGGTCGGGGAAAAATCCAATATATACCTGGTGATATCTCGGATGCTATTAGAGATATCGCAATAAACAAAAGTGAATTATCTGCAGGAGGCCCTGGCGCATGGATCTGTGCAGCGGGACAAAACCTAGGATCACCAGGGTCCGAGAAAACCACCGTCTCATGGGGCCGGACACTCAGGGTCAGGGAAAAATCCAACATATATCTGGTGATATCTCGGGTGCTATTAGAGATAGCGCAATAAACCAAAGTGAATTGTCTGCAGGAGGCCCTGGCGCATGAATCTGTGCAGCAGGAACGACATCGGACCACTAGGGGACGAGAAAATTACAGATTTTCGGTATCCGTCACCCAAAGTCATGTAAAAATCCAGCATATATATGGTGCTTTCGCGGGTGCTATTACAGATAGCGCGATAAACCAAAGTGAATTATCTGCAGGAGGCCCTGGCGCATGCATCTGTGCAGCGGGAACGACCTCGGACCACCAGGGGCCGAGAAAACCACCGTCTCATGGGGCCGGACACTCAGGGTCACGGAAAAATAAAATATATATCTGGTGATATCTCGGGTGCTATTAGAGATAGCGCAATAAATCAAAGTGCATTGTCCGTAGGAGGACCTTGCGCATGAATCTGTGCAGCAGGAACGACATCGGACCACCAGGGGCCGAGAAAATTACAGATTTTCGGTATCCGTCACCCAATCTCATGTAAAAATCCAGCATATATCTGGTGATATCTCGGGTGCTATTACAGACAGCGCGATAAATCAAAGTGCATTGTCTGCAGGAAGCCCTGGCGCATGAATCTGTGAAGCAGGAACGACCTCGGATCTCCAGGGGCTGAGAAAATTACATATTTTCGGTATCCGTCACTCACAGTCATGTAAAAATCCAGCATATATATGGTGCTTTCTCGGGTGCTATTACAGATAGCGCAATAAATCAAAGTGCATTGTCTGTAGGAGGCCCTGGCGCATGAATCTGTGCAGCAGGAACCACCTCGGACCACCAGGGGCCGAGAAAATTACAGATTTTCGGTATCCGTCACCCAATGTCATGTAAAAATCCAGCATATATCTGGTGATATCTCGGGTTCTATTACAGATAGCGCAATAAATCAAAGTGCATTGTCTGTAGGAGGCCCTGGCGCATGAATCTGTGCAGCAGGAACCACCTCGGACCACCAGGGGCCGAGAAAATTACAGATTTTCGGTATCCGTCACCCAATGTCATGTAAAAATCCAGCATATATCTGGTGATATCTCGGGTTCTATTACAGATAGCGCAATAAATCAATGTGCACTGTCTGTAGGAGGCCTTGCCGCATGAATCTGGGCAGCGGGAACGACCTCAGACCGCCAGGGGCCGAGAAAACCACAGTCTCATGGGACCGGACACTCAGGGTCAGGGGAAAATCCAATATATATCTGGTGAAATCTCGGGTGCTATTACAGATAGCGCAATAAATCAAAGTGCATTGTCTGTAGGAAGCCCTGGCGCATGATTCTGTGCAGCGGCAACGACCTCGGACCACCAGGGGCCGAGAAAATCACCGTCTCATGGGGCCGGACTGTCAGGGTCAGTGAAAAATCCAATATATATCTGGTGATATCTCGGGTGCTATTAGAGATAGTGCAATAAATCAAAGTGCATGGTCTGTAGGAGGCAGTGGCGAATGAATCTGTGCAGCAGGAACAACCTCGGACCACTAGGGGCCGAGAAAACCACCGTCTCGTGGGGCCGGACACTCAGGGTCGGGGAAAAATCCAATATATATCTGGTGATATCTCGGGTGCTATTAGAGATAGCGCAATAATCCAAGGTGAATTATCTGCAGGAGGCCCTGGCGCATGAATCTGTGCAGCGGGAACGACCTCGGACCACCAGGGGCCGAGAAAACCGCCGTCTCATGGGGCCGGACACTCAGGGTCGGGGAAAAATCCAATATATATCTGGTGATATCTCGGGTGCTATTAGAGATAGCGCAATAATCCAAAGTGAATTATCTGCTGGAGGCCCTGGCGCATGAATCTGTGCAGCGGGAACGACCTCGGACCACCAGGGGCCGAGAAAACCACAGTCTCATGGGGCCGGACCCTCAGGGTCTGGGGAAAATCCAATATATATCTGGTGATATCTCGGGTGCTATTAGAGATAGCGCAATAAACCAACGTGAATTATCTGCAGGAGGCCCTGACGCATGAATACGTGCAGCGGGAACGACCTCGGACGACAAGGGGTCGAGAAAATTACAGATGTTCGGTATCCGTCACTCATGGTCATGTAAAAATCCAGCATATATCTGGTGACAGTTCGGGTGCTATTACAGATAGCGCGATAAATCAAAGTGCATTGTCTGTAGCATGCCCTGGCGCATAAATCTGTGCAGCGGGAACGACCTCGAACCACCAGAGGCCGAGAAAACCACCGTCTCATGGGGCCGGACACTCAGGGTCGGGGAAAAATCCAATGTATATCTGGTGATATCTCGGGTGCTATTAGAGATAGCGCAATAATCCAAACTGAATTATCTGCAGGAGGCCCTGGCGCATGAATCTGTGCAGCGGGAACGACCTCGGACCACCAGGGGCCGAGAAAACTACCGTCTCATGGGGCCGGACACTCAGGGTCAGGGAAAAATCCAATATATAACTGGTGATATCTCGGGTGCTATTAGAGATAGCGCAAGAAACCAAAGTGAATTATCTGCAGGGGACCCGGGCGCATGAATCTGTGCAGCGGGAACGACCTCGGACCACCAGGGGCCGAGAAAATCACCGTCTCATGGGGCCGGACTGTCAGGGTCCGGGAAAAATCCAATATATATCTGGTGATATCTCGGGTGCTATTAGAGATAGCGCAATAAATCAAAGTGCATTGTCTGTAGGAGGTACTGGCGAATGAATCTGTGCAGCAGGAACGACCTCGGACCACTAGGGGCCGAGAAAACCACCGTCTCATGGGGCCGGACACTCAGGGTCGGGGAAAAATCCAATATATACCTGGTGATATCTCGGATGCTATTAGAGATATCGCAATAAACAAAAGTGAATTATCTGCAGGAGGCCCTGGTGCATGAATCTGTGCAGCGGGAACGACCTCGGACCACCAGGGGCCGAGAAAACCAACGACACATGGGGCCGCACACGCAAGGTCATGTTAAAACCCAGGATGTATCTGATGATATCTCGGGTGCTATTAGGGATAGCGCAATAAACCAAAGTGCATTGCCTGTAGGAGGTACTGGCGAATGAATCTGTGCAGCAGGAACGACCTCGGAACACTAGGGGCCGAGAAAACCACCGTCTCATGGGGCCGGACACACAGGGTCGGGGAAAAATCCAATATATACCTGGTGATATCTCGGGTGCTATTAGAGATATCGCAATAAACCAACGTGAATTATCTGCAGGAGGCCCTGGCGCATGAATACGTGCAGCGGGAACGACCTCGGACCACCAGGGGCCGAGAAAACCACCGTCTCATAGGGCCGGACACTCAGGGTCATGGAAAAATCCAATATATATCTGGTGATATCTCGGGCGCTATTAGAGATAGCGCAATAATCCAAAGTGCATTGTCTGTAGGAGGCACTGGCGAATTAATCTGTGCAGCAGGAACGACCTCGGACCACTAGGGGCCGAGACAACCACCGTCTCATGGGGCCGGACACTCAGGGTCGGGGAAAAATCCAATATATATCTGGTGATATCTCGGGTGCTATTAGAGATAGCGCAATAAACCAAAGTGCATTGCCTGTAGGAGGTACTGGCGAATGAATCTGTGCAGCAGGAACGACCTCGGAACACTAGGGGCCGAGAAAACCACCGTCTCATGGGGCCGGACACACAGGGTCGGGGAAAAATCCAATATATACCTGCTGATATCTCGGGTGCTATTAGAGATATCGCAATAAACAAAAGTGAATTATCTGCAGGAGGCCCTGGCGCATGGATCTGAGCAGCGGGAACAACCTCGGATCACCAGGGTCCGAGAAAACCACCGTCTCATGGGGCCGGACACTCAGGGTCAGGGAAAAATCCAACATATATCTGGTGTTATCTCGGGTGCTATTAGAGATAACGCAATAAACCAAAGTGAATTGTCTGCAGGAGGCCCTGGCGCATGAACCTGTGCAGCGGCAACGACCTCGGACCACCAGGGGCCGAGAAAAACACCGTCTCATGGGGCCGGACTGTCAGGGTCAGGGAAAAATCCAATATATATCTGGTGATATCTCGGGTGCTATTAGAGATAGTGCAATAAATCAAAGTGCATTGTCTGTAGGAGGCACTGGCGAATGAATCTGTGCAGCAGGAACGACCTCGAAACACTAGGGGCCGAGAAAACCTCCGTCTCATGGGGCCGGACACTCAGGGTCGGGGAAAAATCCAATATATATCTGGTGATATCTCGGGTGCTATTAGAGATAGCGCAATAATCCAAAGTGAATTATCTGCAGGAGGCCCTGGCGCATGAATCTGTGCAGCGGGAACGACCTCGGACCACCAGGGGCCGAGAAAACCACAGTCTCATGGGGCCGGACCCTCAGGGTCTGGGGAAAATCCAATATATATCTGGTGATATCTCGGGTGCTATTAGAGATAGCGCAATAAACCAACGTGAATTATCTGCAGGAGGCCCTGGCGCATGAATCTGTGCAGCGGCAACGACCTGGGACCACCAGGGGCCGAGAAAATCACCGTCTCATGGGGCCGGACACTCAGGTTCAGGGAAAAATCCACTATATATCTGGTGATATCTCGGGTGCTATTACAGATAGCGCAATAAATCAAACTGCATTGTCTGTAGGAGGCCCTGACGCATGAATCTGTGCAGCGGGACCGACCTCGGACCACCAGGGGCCGAGAAAACCACAGTCTCATGGGGCCGGACACACATGGTCAGGGGAAAATCCAATATATATCTGGTGATATCTCGGGTGCTATTAGAGATAGCGCAATAATCCAAAGTGAATTATCTGCAGGAGGCCCTGGCGCATGAATCTGTGCAGCGGCAACGACCTGGGACCACCAGGGGCCGAGAAAATCACCGTCTCATGGGGCCGGACACTCAGGTTCAGGGAAAAATCCAATATATATCTGGTGATATCTCGGGTGCTATTACAGATAGCGCAATAAATCAAACTGCATTGTCTGTAGGAGGCCCTGACGCATGAATCTGTGCAGCGGGAACGACCTCGGACCACCAGGGGCCGAGAAAACCACAGTCTCATAGGGCCGGACACACATGGTCAGGGGAAAATCCAATATATATCTGGTGATATCTCGGGTGCTATTGGAGTTAGCGCAATAATCCAAAGTGAATTATCTGCAGGAGGCCCTGGCGCATGAATCTGTGCTGCGGGAACGACCTCGGACCACCAGGGGCCGAGAAAACCACCGTCTCATGGGGCCGGACACTCGGGGTCGGGGAAAAATCCAATATATATCTGGTGATATCTCGGGTGCTATTAGAGATAGCGCAATGAACCAAAGTGCATTGTCCGTATCAGGCCCTTGCGCATGAATCTGGGCAGCAGGAACGACCTCGGACCACCAGGGAATGAGAATATTACAGATGTTCGGTATCCGTCACCCAAGGTCATGTAAAAATCCAGCATATATCAGGTGATATCTCGGGTGCTATTACAGATAGCGCGATAAATCAAAGTGCATGGTCTGTAGCAGGCCCTGGCGAATGAATCTGGGCAGCAGGAACGACCTCGGACCGCCAGGGGCCGAGAAAATTACAGATGTTCGGTATCCATCACCCATGGTCATGAAAAAATCCAGCATATATCTGGTGACATCTCGGGTGCTATTACAGATAGCGCGATAAATCAATTAGCATTGTCTGTAGCATTCCCTGGCGCATGAATCTGTGCAGCGGGAACGACCTCGGACTACCAGGGGCCGAAAAAACCACCGTCTCATGGGGCCGGACACTCAGGGTCGGGGAAAAATCCAATGTATATCTGGTGATATCTCGGGTGCTATTAGAGATAGCGCAATAATCCAAAGTGAATTATCTGCAGGAGGCCCTGGCGCATGAATCTGTGCAGCGGGAACGACCTCGGACCACCAGGGGCCGAGAAAACCACCGTCTCATGGGGCCGGACACTCAGGGTCAGGGAAAAATCCAATATATAACTGGTGATATCTCGGGTGCTATTAGAGATAGCGCAACAAATCAAAGTGAATTATCTGCAGGGGACCCTGGCGCATGAATCTGTGCAGTGGGAACGACCTCGGACCACCAGGGGCCGAGAAAAGCACCGTCTCATGGGGCCGGACACTCAGGGTCGGGGAAAAATCCAATATATATCTGGTGATATCTCGGGTGCTATTACAGATAGCGCGATATATCGAAGTGCATTGTCTGCAGGAGGGCCTAGCGCATGAATCTGTGCAGCGAGATCGACCTCGGACCACCAGGGGCCGAGAAAACCACCGTCTCATGGGGCCGGACACTCAGGGTCAGGGAAAATTCAATATATATCTGGTGATATCTCGGGTGCTATTACAGATAGCGCACTAATCCAAAGTGAGTTATCTGCAGGAGGCCCTGGCGCATGAATCTGTGCAGCGGGAACGACCTCGGCCCACCAGGGGCCGAGAAAACCACCGTCTCATGGGGCCGGACACTCAGGGTCAGGGAAAAATCCAATATATAACTGGTGATATCTCGGGTGCTATTAGAGATAGAGCGATAAATCAAAGTGCATTGTCTGCAGGAGGCCCTGGCGCATGAATCTGTGCAGCGGGAACGACCTCGGACCACCAGGGGCCGAGAAAATCGCCGTCTCATGGGGCCGGACTGTCAGGGTCAGGCAAAAATCCAATATATATCTGGTGATATCTCGGGTGCTATTAGAGATAGCGCAATAAACCAAAGTGCATTGTCTGCAGGAGGCCCTGGCGCATGAATCTGTGCAGCGGGAACGACCTCGGACTACCAGGGGCCGGGAAAGGCACCGCCTCATGGGGCCGGACACTCAGGGTCAGGGAAGAATCCAATCTATCTCTGATGATATCTCGGGTGCTATTAGAGATAGCGCAATAAACCAAAGTGAATTATCTGCGGGAGGTCCTGGCGCATGAATCAGTGCAGCGGCAACGACCTCGGACCACCAGGGGCCGAGAAAACCACCGTCTCATGGGGTCGGACACTCAGGGTCAGGGAAAAATCCAATATATATGTGGTGATATTTCGGGTGCTATTACAGATAGCGCAAAAAATCTAAGTGAATTGTCTGTAGGAGGCCCTGGCGCATGAATCTGTGCAGCGGGATCGACCTCGGACCACCAGGGGCCGAGAAAACCACCGTCTCATGGGGTCGGACACTCAGGGTCAGGGAAAAATCCAATATATATGTGGTGATATCTCGGGTGCTATTACAGATAGCGAAATAAATCAAAGTGCATTGTCTGCAGGAGGCCCTGGCACATGAATCTGTGCAGCGGGAACGACCTCGGACCACCAGGTGCCGAGAAAACCACCGTCTCATGGGGTCGGACACTCTGGGTCAGGGAAAAATCCAATATATATGTGGTGATATCTCGGGTGCTATTAGAGATAGCGCAATGAACCAAAGTGCATTGTCCGTATCAGGCCCTTGCGCATGAATCTGGGCAGCAGGAACGACCTCGGACCACCAGGGGCTGAGAATATTACAGATGTTCGGTATCCGTCACCCAAGGTCATGTAAAAATCCAGCATATATCAGGTGATATCTCGGGTGCTATTACAGATAGCGCGATAAATCAAAGTGCATGGTCTGTAGCAGGCCCTGGCGAATGAATCTGGGCAGCAGGAACGACCTCGGACCGCCAGGGGCCGAGAAAATTACAGATGTTCGGTATCCATCACCCATGGTCATGAAAAAATCCAGCATATATCTGGTGACATCTCGGGTGCTATTACAGATAGCGCGATAAATCAATGAGCATTGTCTGTAGCATTCCCTGGCGCATGAATCTGTGCAGCGGGAACGACCTCGGACTACCAGGGGCCGAAAAAACCACCGTCTCATGGGGCCGGACACTCAGGGTCGGGGAAAAATCCAATGTATATCTGGTGATATCTCGGGTGCTATTAGAGATAGCGCAATAATCCAAAGTGAATTATCTGCAGGAGGCCCTGGCGCATGAATCTGTGCAGCGGGAACGACCTCGGACCACCAGGGGCCGAGAAAACCACCGTCTCATGGGGCCGGACACTCAGGGTCAGGGAAAAATCCAATATATAACTGGTGATATCTCGGGTGCTATTAGAGATAGCGCAACAAATCAAAGTGAATTATCTGCAGGGGACCCTGGCGCATGAATCTGTGCAGTGGGAACGACCTCGGACCACCAGGGGCCGAGAAAAGCACCGTCTCATGGGGCCGGACACTCAGGGTCGGGGAAAAATCCAATATATATCTGGTGATATCTCGGGTGCTATTACAGATAGCGCGATATATCGAAGTGCATTGTCTGCAGGAGGGCCTAGCGCATGAATCTGTGCAGCGAGATCGACCTCGGACCACCAGGGGCCGAGAAAACCACCGTCTCATGGGGCCGGACACTCAGGGTCAGGGAAAATTCAATATATATCTGGTGATATCTCGGGTGCTATTACAGATAGCGCACTAATCCAAAGTGAGTTATCTGCAGGAGGCCCTGGCGCATGAATCTGTGCAGCGGGAACGACCTCGGATCACCAGGGGCCGAGAAAACCACCGTCTCATGGGGCCGGACTCTCAGGGTCAGGGAAAAATCCAATATATATCTGGTGATATCTCGGGTGCTATTACAGATAGCGCAATAAACCAAAGTGAATTGTCTGCAGGAAGCCCTGGCGCATGAATCTCTTCAGCGGGATCGACCTCGGACCACGAGGGACCGAGAAAACCATCGACACATGGGGCCGGACGGTCCGGGTCATTGAAAAATCCAATATATATCTGGTGATATCTCGGGTGTTATTAGAGATAGCCCAATAAACCAAAGTGCATTGTCTGCAGGAGGCCCTGGCGCATGAATCTGTGCAGCACGAACGACCTCGGACCACCAGGGGCCGAGAAAATTACAGCTTTTCGGTATCCGTCGCACAAGGTCATGTACAAATCCGGCATATATCTGTTGATATCTCGGGTGCTATTGCAGATAGCGCGATAAATCAAAGTGCACTGTCTGCAGGAAGCCCTGGCGCATGAATCTGTGAAGCGGGAACGACCTCGGACCACCAGTGGCCGAGAAAACCACCGACACATTGGGCCGGTCTGTCAGGTTCTGGGAAAAATCCAATATATGTCTGGTGATATCTCGGGTGCAATTAGAGATAGCGCACTAAACCAAAGTGAATTATCTGCAGGGGGCCCTGGCGCATGAATCTGTGCAGCGCGATCGACCTCGGACCACGAGGGACCGAGAGAACCAGCGACACATGGGGCCGGACTGTCAGGGTCAAGGAAAAATCCATTACATCTCTGGTGATAACTCGGGTGCTATTAGAGATAGCGAAATAAATCAAAGTGCATTGTCTGCAGGAGACCCCGGCGCATGAATATGTGCAGCGGGAACGACCTCGGAACACCAGGGGCCGAGAAAACCACCGTCTCATGGGGCCGGACACTCGGGGTCTGGGAAAAATCCAATATATATCTGGTGATATCTCGGGTGCTATTAGAGATAGCGCAATAAACCAAAGTGCATTGTCTGCAGGAGGACCTGGCGCATGAATCTGTGCAGCGGGAACGACCTCGGACCACCAGGGGCCGAGAAAACCACCGTCTCATGGTGTGGGACACTCAGGGTCAGGGAAAAATCCAATATATATCTGATGGTATCTCGGGTGCTATTACAGATAGCGCTATAATTCAAAGTGCATTGTCTGTAGGAGGCCCTGGCGCATGAATCTGTGCAGCGGGAACGACCTCGGACCACCAGGGGCCGAAGAAACTACCGTCTCATGGGGCCGGACACTCACGGTCAGGGAAAAATCCAATATGTATCTGGTGATATCTCGGGTGCAACTAGAGATAGCGCAATAAACCAAAGTGCATTGTCTGCAGGAGGCCCTGGCCCATGGATCTGTGCAGCGGGAACGACGTCGGAGCACCAGGGGCCGAGAAAACCACCGTCTCATGGGGCCTGATACTCGGTGTCAGGCAAAAATCCAATATATATGTGGTGATATCACGGGTGCTCTTACAGATAGCGCACTAAACCAAAGTGAATTATCTGCAGGGGCCCTGGCGCATGAATCTGTGCAGCGGGAACGACCTCGGGCCACCAGGGACAGAGAAAATCACCGACACATGGGGCCGGACACCCAACTTCATGTAAAAATCCAGAATGTATCTGATGATATCTCGGGTGCTAATACAGATACCGCGATAAATCAAAGTGCACTGTCTGCAAGAGGCCCTCGCGCATGAATCTGTGCAGCGGAATCGACCTCGGGCCACCAGAGGCCGAGAAAACCACCGACACATGGGGCCGGACACCCAAGGTCATGTAACAATCCAGAATGTATCTGATGATATCTCGGGAGCTATTACAGATGGCGCGATAAGTCAAAGTGCACTGTCTGCAGGAGGCCCTGGTGCATGAATCTGTGCAGCGGAATCGACCTCGGACCACCAGGGACCGAGAAAATCACCGACGCATGGGGCCGGACACCCAAGGTTATGTAAAAATCCAGGATGTATCTGATGGTCCCTCGGGTGCTATTAGAGATAGCGCAATAAATCAAAGTGAATTATCTGCAGGAGGCACTGGCGCATGAATCTGTGCAGCGGGAACGACCTCAGACCACCAGGGGCCGAGAAAACCACCGTCTCATGGGGCCGGACACTCAGGGTCAGGGAAAAATCCAATATATATCTGGCGATATCTCGGGTGCTATTACAGATAGCGCAACAACCCAACGTGAATTATCTGCAGGAGGCCCTGGCGCATGAATCTGTGCAGTGGGAACGGCCTCGGACCACCAGGGGCCGACAAAACCACCGTCTCATGGGGCCGGACTGTCAGGGTCAGGGAAAAATCCAATATATATCTGATGGTATCTCGGGTGCTATTACAGATAGCGCTATAAATCAAAGTGCATTGTCTGTAGGAGGCCCTGGCGCATGAATCTGTGCAGCGGGAACGACCTCAGACCACCAGGGGCCGAGAAAACCAACGTCTCATGGGGCCGGACACTCAGGGTCAGGGAAAAATCCAATATATATCTGGCGATATCTCGGGTGCTATTACAGATAGCGCAACAACCCAACGTGAATTATCTGCAGGAGGCCCTGGCGCATGAATCTGTGCAGTGGGAACGGCCTCGGACCACCAGGGGCCGACAAAACCACCGTCTCATGGGGCCGGACTGTCAGGGTCAGGGAAAAATCCAATATATATCTGGTGATATCTCGGGTGCTATTACAGATAGCGCAATAAATCAAAGTGCATTGTCTGTAGGAGGCCCTGGCGCATGAATCTGTGCAGCGGGATCGACCTCGGACCACCAGGGGCCGAGAAAACCACCGACACATGAGGCCGGACAGTCAGGGTCAGGCAAAAATCAAATATATATCTGGTGATATCTCGGGTGCTATTAGAGATAGCGCAATAAACCAAAGTGAATTATCTGCTGGAGGCCCTGGCGCATGAATCTGTGCAGCGGGAACGACCTCGGACCACCAGGGGCCGAGAAAACCACCGTCTCATGGGGTGGGACACTCAGGGTCAGGGAAAAATCCAATATATATCTGATGGTATCTCGGGTGCTATTACAGATAGCGCTATAAATCAAAGTGCATTGTCTGTAGGAGGCCCTGGCGCATGAATCTGTGCAGCGGGAACGACCTCGGAGCACCAGGGGCCGAAGAAACTACCGTCTCATGGGGCCGGACTCTCACGGTCATGGAAAAATCCAATATATATCTGGTGAAATCTCGGGTGCTATTACAGATAGCGCAATAAATCAAAGTGCATTGTCTGTAGGAGGCCCTGGCGCATGAATCTGTGCAGCGGGAACGACATCGGACCACGAGGGGGCGAGAAAACTTCCGTCTCATGGTGCCGGACATTCAGGGTCAGGGAAAAATCCAATATATGTCTGGTGATATCTCGGGTGCTATTACAGATAGCGCAATAAATCAAAGTGCATTGTCTGTAGGAGGCCCTGGCGCATGAATCTGTGCAGCGGGATCGACCTCGGACCACCAGGGGCCGAGAAAACCACCGACACATGGGGCCGGACTGTCAGGGTCAGGGAAAAATCCAATATATATCTGGTGATATCTCGGGTGCTCTTAAACATAGCGCACTAAACCAAAGTGAATTATCTGCAGGGGGCCCTGGCGCATGAATCTGTGCAGCGGGAACGACCTCGGACCACCAGGGGCCGAGAAAACCACCGACACATGGGGTCGGACTGTCGGGGTCGGGGAAAAAATCCAATATATGTCTGGTGATATCTCGGGTGCTATTACAGATAGCGCAACAACCCAACGTGAATTATCTGCAGGAGGCCCTGGCGCATGAATCTGTGCAGTTGGAACGGCCTCGGACCACCAGGGGCCGACAAAACCACCGTCTCATGGGGCCGGACTGTCAGGGTCAGGGAAAAATCCAATATATATCTGGTGATATCTCGGGTGCTCTTAAACATAGCGCACTAAACCAAAGTGAATTATCTGCAGGGGGCCCTGGCGCATGAATCTGTGCAGCGGGAACGACGTCGGAGCACCAGGGGCCGAGAAAACCACCGTCTCATGGGGCCTGATACTCGGTGTCAGGCAAAAATCCAATATATATGTGGTGATATCACGGGTGCTCTTACAGATAGCGCACTGAACCAAAGTGAATTATCTGCAGGGGCCCTGGCGCATGAATCTGTGCAGCGGGAACGACCTCGGGCCACCAGGGACAGAGAAAATCACCGACACATGGGGCCGGACACCCAACTTCATGTAAAAATCCAGAATGTATCTGATGATATCTCGGGTGCTAATACAGATACCGCGATAAATCAAAGTGCACTGTCTGCAAGAGGCCCTCGCGCATGAAACTGTGCAGCGGAATCGACCTCGGGCCACCAGAGGCCGAGAAAACCACCGACACATGGGGCCGGACACCCAAGGTCATGTAACAATCCAGAATGTATCTGATGATATCTCGGGAGCTATTACAGATGGCGCGATAAGTCAAAGTGCACTGTCTGCAGGAGGCCCTGGTGCATGAATCTGTGCAGCGGAATCGACCTCGGACCACCAGGGACCGAGAAAATCACCGACGCATGGGGCCGGACACCCAAGGTTATGTAAAAATCCAGGATGTATCTGATGGTCCCTCGGGTGCTATTAGAGATAGCGCAATAAATCAAAGTGAATTATCTGCAGGAGGCACTGGCGCATGAATCTGTGCAGCGGGAACGACCTCAGACCACCAGGGGCCGAGAAAACCACCGTCTCATGGGGCCGGACACTCAGGGTCAGGGAAAAATCCAATATATATCTGGCGATATCTCGGGTGCTATTACAGATAGCGCAACAACCCAACGTGAATTATCTGCAGGAGGCCCTGGCGCATGAATCTGTGCAGTGGGAACGGCCTCGGACCACCAGGGGCCGACAAAACCACCGTCTCATGGGGCCGGACTGTCAGGGTCAGGGAAAAATCCAATATATATCTGATGGTATCTCGGGTGCTATTACAGATAGCGCTATAAATCAAAGTGCATTGTCTGTAGGAGGCCCTGGCGCATGAATCTGTGCAGCGGGAACGACCTCAGACCACCAGGGGCCGAGAAAACCAACGTCTCATGGGGCCGGACACTCAGGGTCAGGGAAAAATCCAATATATATCTGGCGATATCTCGGGTGCTATTACAGATAGCGCAACAACCCAACGTGAATTATCTGCAGGAGGCCATGGCGCATGAATCTGTGCAGTGGGAACGGCCTCGGACCACCAGGGGCCGACAAAACCACCGTCTCATGGGGCCGGACTGTCAGGGTCAGGGAAAAATCCAATATATATCTGGTGATATCTCGGGTGCTATTACAGATAGCGCAATAAATCAAAGTGCATTGTCTGTAGGAGGCCCTGGCGCATGAATCTGTGCAGCGGGATCGACCTCGGACCACCAGGGGCCGAGAAAACCACCGACACATGAGGCCGGACAGTCAGGGTCAGGCAAAAATCAAATATATATCTGGTGATATCTCGGGTGCTATTAGAGATAGCGCAATAAACCAAAGTGAATTATCTGCTGGAGGCCCTGGCGCATGAATCTGTGCAGCGGGAACGACCTCGGACCACCAGGGGCCGAGAAAACCACCGTCTCATGGGGTGGGACACTCAGGGTCAGGGAAAAATCCAATATATATCTGATGGTATCTCGGGTGCTATTACAGATAGCGCTATAAATCAAAGTGCATTGTCTGTAGGAGGCCCTGGCGCATGAATCTGTGCAGCGGGAACGACCTCGGAGCACCAGGGGCCGAAGAAACTACCGTCTCATGGGGCCGGACTCTCACGGTCAGGGAAAAATCCAATATATATCTGGTGAAATCTCGGGTGCTATTACAGATAGCGCAATAAATCAAAGTGCATTGTCTGTAGGAGGCCCTGGCGCATGAATCTGTGCAGCGGGAACGACATCGGACCACGAGGGGGCGAGAAAACTTCCGTCTCATGGTGCCGGACATTCAGGGTCAGGGAAAAATCCAATATATGTCTGGTGATATCTCGGGTGCTATTACAGATAGCGCAATACATCAAAGTGCATTGTCTGTAGGAGGCCCTGGCGCATGAATCTGTGCAGCGGGATCGACCTCAGACCACCAGGGGCCGAGAAAACCACCGACACATGGGGCCGGACTGTCAGGGTCAGGGAAAAATCCAATATATATCTGGTGATATCTCGGGTGCTCTTAAACATAGCGCACTAAACCAAAGTGAATTATCTGCAGGGGGCCCTGGCGCATGAATCTGTGCAGCGGGAACGACCTCGGACCACCAGCGGCCGAGAAAACCACCGACACATGGGGTCGGACTGTCGGGGTCGGGGAAAAAATCCAATATATATCTGGTGATATCTCGGGTGCTATTACAGATAGCGCAATAAATCAAAGTGCATTGTCTGTAGGAGGCCCTGGCGCATGAATCTGTGCAGCGGGAACGACATCGGACCACCAGGGGGCGAGAAAACTTCCGTCTCATGGGGCCGGACACTCAGGGGCAGGAAAAAATCCAATATAAATCTGGTGATATCTCGTTTGCTATTAGAGATAGCGCAATAAATCAAAGTGCATTGTCTGTAGGAGGCCCTGGCGCTAGAATCTGTGCAGCGGGATCGACCTGGGACCACCAGGGGCCGAGAAAACCACCGACACATGGGGCCGGACTGTCAGGGTCGGGGAAAAATCCAATATATATCTGGTGATATCTCGGGTGCTATTACAGATAGCGCACTAAACCAAAGTGAATTATCTGCAGGGGGCCCTGGCGCATGAATCTGTGCAGCGGGATCGACATCGGACCACGAGGGACCGAGAAAACCATCGACACATGGGGCCGGACTGTCAGGGTCAAGGAAATATCCAATATATATCTGGTGATATCTCGGGTGCTATTACAGATAGCGCAATAAATCAAAGTGCATTGTCCGTAGGAGGCCCTGGCGCATGAATCTGTGCAGCGGGATCGACCTCGGACCACCAGGGGCCGAGAAAACCACCGTCTCATGGGGCCGGAAACTCAGGGTCAGGGGAAAATCCAATATATATCTAGTGATATCTCGGGTGCTATTACAGATAGCGCAACAAATCAAAGTGCACTGTCCGTAGGAGGCCCGGGCGCATGAATGTGTGCAGCGGGATCGACCTCGGACCACCAGGGGCCGAGAAAACCTGCGACACATGGGGCTGGACACTCAGGTTCGGGGAAAAATTCAATATATATCTGGTGATATCTCGGGTGCTCTTACAGATAGCGCACTAAACCAAAGTGAATTATCTGCAGGGGTCCCTGGCGCATGAATCTGTGCAGCGGGATCGACATCGGAAGACGAGGGACCGAGAAAACCATCGACACATGGGGCCGGACTGTCAGGGTCAAGGAAAAATCCAATATATATATGGTGATATCTCGGGTGCTATTAGAGATAGCGCAATAAATCAAAGTGCTTTGTCTGTAGGAGGCACTGGCGAATGAGTATGTGCAGCAGGAACTACCTCGGACCAGCAGGGGCCGAGAAAATTACAGATATTCGGAGTCCTTCACCCAAGGTCATATAAAAATCCAGCATATATCTGGTGTTATCTCGGGTGCTATTACAGATAGCGCAATAAACCAAAGTGAGTTGTCTATAGGAGGCCCTGGCGCATGATTCTGTGCAGCGGGATCGACCTCGGACAACCAGGGGCCGAGAACACCACCGACACATGGCGCCGGACTGTCAGGGTCGGGAAAAAATCCATTATATATCTGGTGATATCTCGGGTGCTATTACAGATAGCGCAATAAATCAAAGTGCATTGTCTGCAGGAGGCCCTGGCGCATGAATCTGTGCAGCGGGCACGACGTCGGACCACCAGGGGCCAAGAAAGTTACAGATTTTCGGTATCCGTCACCCAACGTCATGTAAAAATAGAGCATATATCTGGTGATATCTCGGATGCTATTAGAGAGTGCGCAATAAATCAAAGTGCATTGTCTGTAGGAGGCACTGGCGAATGAATCTGTGCAGCAGGAACTACCTCGGACCACCAGGGGCCGAGAAAATTACAGATATTTGAAATCCGTCACCCTAGGTCATGTAAAAATCCAGCGTATATCTGGTGATATCTCGGGTGCTATTACAGATAGCGCAATAAATCAAAGTGCATTGTCTGTAGGAGGACCTGGCGCATGAATCTGTGCAGCGGGCACGACGTCGGACCACCAGGGGCCAAGAAAGTTACAGATTTCCGGAATCCGTCACCCAACGTCATGTAAAAATCCAGTATATATCTGGTGATATCTCGGGTGCTATTACAGATAGCGCAACAAACCAAAGTGATTTATCTGCAGGAGGCCCTGGCGCATGAATCTGTGGAGCGCGAACGACCTCGGACCACCAGGGGCCGGGAAAACCACCGACACATGGGGCCGGACTGTCAGGGTCAGGGAAAAATCCAATATATATCTGGTGATATCTCGGGTGCTATTAGATATAGCGCAATAAACCAAAGTGAATTATCTATAGGAGGCCCTGGCGCATGAATCTGTGCAGCGGGAACGACCTCGGACCACGAGGGGCCGAAAAAACCACCGTCCCATGGGGCCGGACACTCAGGGTCAGGGGAAAAACCAATATATATATGGTGATATCTTGGGTGCTATTACAGATAGCGCAATAAATCAAAGTGCATTGACTGTAGGAGGCACTGGCGCATGAATCTGTGCAGCGGGATCGACCTCGGACCACGAGGGACCGAGAAAACCATCGACACATGGGGCCGGAATGTCAGGGTCAGGGAAAAATCCAATATATATCTGGTGATTTCTTGTTTGCTATTAGAGATAGCGCAATAAATCAAAGTGCATTGTCTGCAGGAGGCCCTGGCGCATGAATCTGTGCAGCGGGAACGACCTCGGACCACCAGGGGCCGAGAAAACCACCATCTCATGGGGCCGGACTGTCAGGGTCAGGGAAAAATCCAATATATATATCTGGTGATATCTCGGGTGCTATTAGAAATAGCGCAATAAATCAAAGTGCATTGTCTGTAGGAGGCACTGGCGAATGAATCTGTGTAGCAGGAACTACCTCGGACCACCAGGGGCCGAGAAAATTACAGATATTCGGAATCCGTCACCAAAGGGCATGTAAAAATCCAGCATATATCTGGTGATATCACGGGTGCTATTACAGACAGCGCAATAAATCAAAGTGCATTGCCTGTAGGAGCCCTGGCGCATGAATCTGTGCAGCGGGATCGACCTCGGACCACCAGGGGCCGAGAAAATCACCGTCTCATGGGGCCGGACTGTCAGGGTCAGGGAAAAATCCAATATATATCTGGTGATATCTCGGGTGCTATTAGAGATAGCGAAATAAATCAAAGTGCATTGTCTGCAGGAGGCCCTAGCGCCTGAATCTGTGCAGCGGGAACGACCTCGGACCACCAGGGGCCGTGAAAACTACCGTCTCATGGGGCCGGACACTCAGGGTCTGGGAAAAATCCAATATATATCTGGTGATTTCTCGGGTGCTATTAGAGATAGCGCAAGAAATCAAAGTGCATTGTCTGTAGGAGGCACTGGCGAATGAATCTGTGCAGCAGGAACGACCTCGGACCACCAGGCGCCGAGAAAATTACAGATATTTGAAATCCGTCACCCAAGGTCATGTAAAAATCCAGCGTATATCTGGTGATATCTCGGGTGCTATTACAGATTGCGCAATAAATCAAAGTGCATTGTCTGTAGGAGGACCTGGCGCATGAATCTGTGCAGCGGGATCGACCTCGGACCACGAGGGACCGAGAGAACCATCGACACATGGGGCCGGACTGTCAGGGTCAAGGAAAAATCCATTACATCTCTGGTGATAACTCGGGTGCTATTACAGATAGCGCAATAAATCAAAGTGAATTGTCTGCAGGAAGCCCTGGCGCATGAATATGTGAAGCAGGAACTATATCGGATGTCCAGGGGCGGAGAAAATTACAGATATTCGGAATCCGTCACCAAAGGGCATGTAAAAATCCAGCATATATCTGGTGATATCACGGGTGCTATTACAGACAGCGCAATAAATCAAAGTGCATTGCCTGTAGGAGCCCTGGCGCATGAATCTGTGCAGCGGGATCGACCTCGGACCACCAGGGGCCGAGAAAATCACCGTCTCATGGGGCCGGACTGTCAGGGTCAGGGAAAAATCCAATATATATCTGGTGATATCTCGGGTGCTATTACAGATAGCGCAATAAATCAAAGTGCATTGTCTGTAGGAGGCCCTGGCGCACGAATCTGTGCAGCGGGAACGACCTCGGACCACCAGGGGCCGACAAAATCACCGTCTCATGGGGTCGGACACTCAGGGTCAGGGAAAAATCCAATATATATCTGGTGATATCTCGGGTGCTATTAGAGATAGCGCAATAAACTAAACTGCATTGTCTGCAGGAGGCCCTCGCGCATGAATCTGTGCAGCGGGCACGACGTCGGACCACCAGGGGCCAAGAAAGTTACAGATTTTCGGAATCCGTCACCCAACGTCATGTAAAAATCCAGCATATATCTGGTGATATCTCGGGTGCTATTACAGATAGCGCAACAAATCAAAGTGCATTGTCTGTAGGAGGACCTGGCGCATGAATCTGTGCAGCGGGATCGACCTCGGACCACGAGGGACCGAGAGAACCATCGACACATAGGGCCGGACTGTCAGGGTCAAGGAAAAATCCATTACATCTCTGGTGATAACTCGGGTGCTATTACAGATAGCGCAATAAATCAAAGTGAATTGTCTGCAGGAAGCCCTGGCGCATGAATATGTGAAGCAGGAACTATATCGGATGTCCAGGGGCGGAGAAAATTACAGATATTCGGAATCCGTCACCAAAGGGCATGTAAAAATCCAGCATATATCTGGTGATATCACGGGTGCTATTACAGACAGCGCAATAAATCAAAGTGCATTGCCTGTAGGAGCCCTGGCGCATGAATCTGTGCAGCGGGATCGACCTCGGACCACCAGGGGCCGAGAAAATCACCGTCTCATGGGGCCGGACTGTCAGGGTCAGGGAAAAATCCAATATATATCTGGTGATATCTCGGGTGCTATTACAGATAGCGCAATAAATCAAAGTGCATTGTCTGTAGGAGGCCCTGGCGCACGAATCTGTGCAGCGGGAACGACCTCGGACCACCAGGGGCCGAGAAAACCACCGTCTCATGGGGTCGGACACTCAGGATCAGGGAAAAATCCGATATATATGTGGTGATATCTAGGGTGCTATTAGAGATAGCGCAATAAACCAAAGTGCATTGTCTGCAGGAGGCCCTGGCGCATGAATCTGCGCAGCGCGAACGACCTCGGACCACCAGGGTCCGAGAAAACCACTGTCTCATGCGGTCGGACACTCACGGTCAGGGAAAAATATAATATATATGTGGTGATATCTCGGGTGCTATTACAGATAGCGCAATAAATCAAAGTGCATTGTCTGTAGGAGGTCCTGGCGCATGAATCTGTGCAGCGGGAACGACCTCGGACCACCAGGGGCCGAGAGAACCACCGTCTCATGGGGTCGGACACTCAGGGTCAGGGAAAAATCCAATATATATCTGGTGATATCTCGGGTTCTATTAGAGTTAGCGCAATATATCAATGTGAATTATCTGCAGGGGGCCCTGGCGCATGAATCTGTTCAGCGGGATCGACCTCGGACCACGAGGGACCGAGAAAATCACCGTCTCATGGGGTCGGACACTCAGGGTCAGGGAAAAATCGAATATATATCTGGTGATATCTCGGGTGCTATTACAGATAGCGCAATAAATCAAAGTGCATTGTCTGTAGGAGGCCCTGGCGCATGAATCTGTGCAGCGGGAACGACCTCGGACCACCAGGCGCCGAGAAAACCACCGTCTCATGGGGTCGGACTGTCAGGATCAGGGAAAAATCCAATATATATCTGGTGATATCTCGGGTGCTATTAGAGATAGCGCAATAAATCAAAGTGCATTGTCTGTAGGAGGCACTGGCGAATGAATCGGTGCAGCAGGTACGACTTCGGACCACCAGGCGCCGAGAAAATTGCAGATATTCGGAATCCGTCACCCAAGGTCATGTAAAAATCCAGCATATATCTGGTGATATCTCTGGTGCTATTACAGATAGCGCAATAAACCAAAGTGATTTGTCTGCAGGAAGCGCTGGCGCATGAACCTGTGCAGCGGGATCGATCTCGGACCTCCAGGGGCCGAGAATACCACCGACACATTGGGCCGGACTGTCAGGTTCAGGGAAAAATCCAATATATATCTGGTGATATCTCCGCTGCTATTAAAGATAGCGCAATAAACAAAAATGAATTATCTGCAGGAGGCCCTGGCGCATGAATTTGTGCAGCGGGAACGACCTCGGATCACCAGGGGCCGAGAAAACCACCGTCTCATGGGGCCGGACTCTCAGGGTCAGGGGAAAATCCAATATATATCTGGTGATATCTCGGGTGCTATGAGAGATAGCGCAATAAATCAAAGTGCATTGTCTGTAGGAGGCCCTGGCGCATGAATCTGTTCAGCGGGAACGACCTCGGACCACGAGGGACAGAGAAAATCACCGTCTCATGGGGCCGGGCTGTCAGGGTCAGGGAAAAATCCAATATATATCTGGTGATATCTCGGGTGCTATTACAGATAGCGCAATAAACCAAAGTGAATTGTCTGCAGGAAGCCCTGGCGCATGAATCTGTTCAGCGGGATCGACCTCGGACCACGAGGGACCGAGAAAACCATCGACACATGGGGCCGGACGGTTCGGGTCATTGAAAAATCCAATATATATCTGGTGATATCTCGGGTGTTATTAGAGATAGCCCAATAAACCAAAGTGCATTGTCTGCAGGAGGTCCTGGCGCATGAATCTGTGCAGCACGAACGACCTCGGACCACCAGGGGCCGAGAAAATTACAGCTTTTCGGTATCCGTCGCACAAGGTCATGTACAAATCCGGCATATATCTGTTGATATCTCGGGTGCTATTGCAGATAGCGCGATAAATCAAAGTGCACTGTCTGCAGGAAGCCCTGGCGCATGAATCTGTGAAGCGGGAAAGACCTCGGACCACCAGTGGCCGAGAAAACCACCGACACATTGGGCCGGTCTGTCAGGTTCTGGGAAAAATCCAATATATGTCTGGTGATATCTCGGGTGCTATTAGAGATAGCGCACTAAACCAAAGTGAATTATCTGCAGGGGGCCCTGGCGCATGAATCTGTGCAGCGCGATCGACCTCGGACCACGAGGGACCGAGAGAACCAGCGACACATGGGGCCGGTCTGTCAGGGTCAAGGAAAAATCCATTACATCTCTGGTGATAACTCGGGTGCTCTTACACATAGCGCACTAAACCAAAGTGAATTATCTGCAGGGGGCCCTGGCGCATGAATCTGTGCAGCGGGAACGACCTCGGACCACCAGGGGCCGAGAAAACCACCGACACATGGGGTCGGACTGTCGGGGTCGGGGAAAAATCCAATATATATCTGGTGATATCTCGGGTGCTATTACAGATAGCGCAATAAATCAAAGTGCATTGTCTGTAGGAGGCCCTGGCGCATGAATCTGTGCAGCGGGAACGACATCGGACCACGAGGGACCGAGAAAATCACCGTCTCATGGGGTCGGACACTCAGGGTCAGGGAAAAATCGAATATATATCTGGTGATATCTCGGGTGCTATTACAGATAGCGCAATAAATCAAAGTGCATTGTCTGTAGGAGGCCCTGGCGCATGAATCTGTGCAGCGGGAACGACCTCGGACCACCAGGCGCCGAGAAAACCACCGTCTCATGGGGTCGGACTGTCAGGATCAGGGAAAAATCCAATATATATCTGGTGATATCTCGGGTGCTATTAGAGATAGCGCAATAAATCAAAGTGCATTGTCTGTAGGAGGCACTGGCGAATGAATCGGTGCAGCAGGTACGACTTCGGACCACCAGGCGCCGAGAAAATTGCAGATATTCGGAATCCGTCACCCAAGGTCATGTAAAAATCCAGCATATATCTGGTGATATCTCTGGTGCTATTACAGATAGCGCAATAAACCAAAGTGATTTGTCTGCAGGAAGCCCTGGCGCATGAACCTGTGCAGCGGGATCGATCTCGGACCTCCAGGGGCCGAGAATACCACCGACACATTGGGCCGGACTGTCAGGTTCAGGGAAAAATCCAATATATATCTGATGATATCTCCGCTGCTATTAAAGATAGCGCAATAAACAAAAATGAATTATCTGCAGGAGGCCCTGGCGCATGAATTTGTGCAGCGGGAACGACCTCGGATCACCAGGGGCCGAGAAAACCACCGTCTCATGGGGCCGGACTCTCAGGGTCAGGGGAAAATCCAATATATATCTGGTGATATCTCGGGTGCTATGAGAGATAGCGCAATAAATCAAAGTGCATTGTCTGTAGGAGGCCCTGGCGCATGAATCTGTTCAGCGGGATCGACCTCGGACCACGAGGGACCGAGAAAACCATCGACACATGGGGCCGGACGGTTCGGGTCATTGAAAAATCCAATATATATCTGGTGATATCTCGGGTGTTATTAGAGATAGCCCAATAAACCAAAGTGCATTGTCTGCAGGAGGTCCTGGCGCATGAATCTGTGCAGCACGAACGACCTCGGACCACCAGGGGCCGAGAAAATTACAGCTTTTCGGTATCCGTCGCACAAGGTCATGTACAAATCCGGCATATATCTGTTGATATCTCGGGTGCTATTGCAGATAGCGCGATAAATCAAAGTGCACTGTCTGCAGGAAGCCCTGGCGCATGAATCTGTGAAGCGGGAAAGACCTCGGACCACCAGTGGCCGAGAAAACCACCGACACATTGGGCCGGTCTGTCAGGTTCTGGGAAAAATCCAATATATGTCTGGTGATATCTCGGGTGCTATTAGAGATAGCGCACTAAACCAAAGTGAATTATCTGCAGGGGGCCCTGGCGCATGAATCTGTGCAGCGCGATCGACCTCGGACCACGAGGGACCGAGAGAACCAGCGACACATGGGGCCGGTCTGTCAGGGTCAAGGAAAAATCCATTACATCTCTGGTGATAACTCGGGTGCTCTTACACATAGCGCACTAAACCAAAGTGAATTATCTGCAGGGGGCCCTGGCGCATGAATCTGTGCAGCGGGAACGACCTCGGACCACCAGAGGCCGAGAAAACCACCGACACATGGGGTCGGACTGTCGGGGTCGGGGAAAAATCCAATATATATCTGGTGATATCTCGGGTGCTATTACAGATAGCGCAATAAATCAAAGTGCATTGTCTGTAGGAGGCCCTGGCGCATGAATCTGTGCAGCGGGAACGACATCGGACCACCAGGGGGCGAGAAAACTTCCGTCTCATGGGGCCGGACACTCAGGGGCAGGAAAAAATCCAATATATATCTGGTGATATCTCGGGTGCTCTTAGAGATAGCGCAATAAATCAAAGTGCATTGTCTGCAGGAGGCCCTAGCGCATGAATCTGTGCAGCGGGAACGACCTCGGACCACCAGGGGCAGAAAAAACCACTGTCCCATGGGGCCGGACACTCAGGGTCAGGGGAAAAACCAATATATATATGGTGATATCTTGGGTGCTATTACAGATAGGGCAATAAATCAAAGTGCATTGACTGTAGGAGGCACTGGCGCATGAATCTGTGCAGCGGGAACGACCTCGGACCACGAGGGACCGAGGAAACCATCGACACATGGGGCCGGAATGTCAGGGTCAGGGAAAAATCCAATATATATCTGGTGATATCTCGTTTGCTATTAGAGATAGCGCAATAAATCAAAGTGCATTGTCTGTAGGAGGCACTGGCGAATGAATCTGTGCAGCGGGATCGACCTCGGACCACCAGGCGCCGAGAAAACCACCGAAACATGGGGCCGGACACTCAGGGTCAGGGAAAAATCCAACATATATCTGGTGATATCTCGGGTGCTATTACAGATAGCGCAATAAATCAAAGTGCATTGTCTGTAGGAGGCCCTGGCGCTAGAATCTGTGCAGCGGGATCGACCTGGGACCACCAGGGGCCGAGAAAACCACCGACACATGGGGCCGGACTGTCAGGGTCGGGGAAAAATCCAATATATATCTGGTGATATCTCGGGTGCTATTACAGATAGCGCACTAAACCAAAGTGAATTATCTGCAGGGGGCCCTGGCGCATGAATCTGTGCAGCGGGATCGACATCGGACCACGAGGGACCGAGAAAACCATCGACACATGGGGCCGGACTGTCAGGGTCAAGGAAAAATCCAATATATATCTGGTGATATCTCGGGTGCTATTACAGATAGCGCAATAAATCAAAGTGCATTGTCCGTAGGAGGCCCTGGCGCATGAATCTGTGCAGCGGGATCGACCTCGGACCACCAGGGGCCGAGAAAACCACCGTCTCATGGGGCCGGAAACTCAGGGTCAAGGGAAAATCCAATATATATCTAGTGATATCTCGGGTGCTATTACAGATAGCGCAATAAATCAAAGTGCATTGTCCGTAGGAGGCCCGGGCGCATGAATGTGTGCAGCGGGATCGACCTCGGACCACCAGGGGCCGAGAAAGCCAGCGACACATGGGGCTGGACACTCAGGTTTTGGGAAAAATTCAATATATATCTGGTGATATCTCGGGTGCTCTTACAGATAGCGCACTAAACCAAAGTGAATTATCTGCAGGGGTCCTGGCGCATGAATCTGTGCAGCGGGATCGACATCGGAAGACGAGGGACCGAGAAAACCATCGACACATGGGGCCGGACTGTCAGGGTCAAGGAAAAATCCAATATATATATGGTTATATCTCGGGTGCTATTCGAGACAGCGCAATAAATCAAAGTGCATTGTCTGTAGGAAGCCCTGACGCATGTATCTGTGCAGCGGGATCGACCTCGGACCACCAGGGGCCGAGAAAACCACCGTCTCATGGCGCCGGACTGTCAGGGTCGGGAAAAAATCCAATATATATCTGGTGATATCTCGGGTGCTATTACAGATAGCGCAATAAACCAAAGTGCATTATCTGCAGCAGGCCCTGGCGCATGAATCTGTGCAGCGGGAACGACCTCGGATCACCAGGGGCCGAAGAAACTACCGTCTCATGGGGCCGGACTCTCACGGTCAGGGAAAAATCCAATATATATCTGGTGAAATCTCGGGTGCTATTACAGATAGCGCAATAAATCAAAGTGCATTGTCTGTAGGAGGCCCTGGCGCATGAATCTGTGCAGCGGGAACGACATCGGACCACGAGGGGGCGAGAAAACTTCCGTCTCATGGTGCCGGACATTCAGGGTCAGGGAAAAATCCAATATATATCTGGTGATATCTCGGGTGCTATTACAGATAGCGCAATAAATCAAAGTGCATTGTCTGTAGGAGGCCCTGGCGCATGAATCTGTGCAGCGGGATCGACCTCAGACCACCAGGGGCCGAGAAAACCACCGACACATGGGGCCGGACTGTCAGGGTCAGGGAAAAATCCAATATATATCTGGTGATATCTCGGGTGCTCTTACACATAGCGCACTAAACCAAAGTGAATTATCTGCAGGGGGCCCTGGCGCATGAATCTGTGCAGCGGGAACGACCTCGGACCACCAGGGGCCGAGAAAATCACCGACACATGGGGTCGGACTGTCGGGGTCGGGGAAAAATCCAATATATATCTGGTGATATCTCGGGTGCTATTACAGATAGCGCAATAAATCAAAGTGCATTGTCTGTAGGAGGCCCTGGCGCATGAATCTGTGCAGCGGGAACGACAACGGACCACCAGGGGGCGAGAAAACTTCCGTCTCATGGGGCCGGACACTCAGGGGCAGGAAAAAATCCAATATATATCTGGTGATATCTCGGGTGCTCTTAGAGATAGCGCAATAAATCAAAGTGCATTGTCTGCAGGAGGCCCTAGCGCATGAATCTGTGCAGCGGGAACGACCTCGGACCACCAGGGGCAGAAAAAACCACTGTCCCATGGGGCCGGACACTCAGGGTCAGGGGAAAAACCAATATATATATGGTGATATCTTGGGTGCTATTACAGATAGCGCAATAAATCAAAGTGCATTGTCTGTAGGAGGCACTGGCGCATGAATCTGTGCAGCGGGAACGACCTCGGACCACGAGGGACCGAGGAAACCATCGACACATGGGGCCGGAATGTCAGGGTCAGGGAAAAATCCAATATATATCTGGTGATATCTCGTTTGCTATTAGAGATAGCGCAATAAATCAAAGTGCATTGTCTGTAGGAGGCACTGGCGAATGAATCTGTGCAGCGGGATCGACCTCGGACCACCAGGCGCCGAGAAAACCACCGAAACATGGGGCCGGACACTCAGGGTCAGGGAAAAATCCAACATATATCTGGTGATATCTCGGGTGCTATTACAGATAGCGCAATAAATCAAAGTGCATTGTCTGTAGGAGGCCCTGGCGCTAGAATCTGTGCAGCGGGATCGACCTGGGACCACCAGGGGCCGAGAAAACCACCGACACATGGGGCCGGACTGTCAGGGTCGGGGAAAAATCCAATATATATCTGGTGATATCTCGGGTGCTATTACAGATAGCGCACTAAACCAAAGTGAATTATCTGCAGGGGGCCCTGGCGCATGAATCTGTGCAGCGGGATCGACATCGGACCACGAGGGACCGAGAAAACCATCGACACATGGGGCCGGACTGTCAGGGTCAAGGAAAAATCCAATATATATCTGGTGATATCTCGGGTGCTATTACAGATAGCGCAATAAATCAAAGTGCATTGTCCGTAGGAGGCCCTGGCGCATGAATCTGTGCAGCGGGATCGACCTCGGACCACCAGGGGCCGAGAAAACCACCGTCTCATGGGGCCGGAAACTCAAGGTCAGGGGAAAATCCAATATATATCTAGTGATATCTCGGGTGCTATTACAGATAGCGCAATAAATCAAAGTGCATTGTCCGTAGGAGGCCCGGGCGCATGAATGTGTGCAGCGGGATCGACCTCGGACCACCAGAGGCCGAGAAAGCCAGCGACACATGGGGCTGGACACTCAGGTTTTGGGAAAAATTCAATATATATCTGGTGATATCTCGGGTGCTCTTACAGATAGCGCACTAAACCAAAGTGAATTATCTGCAGGGGTCCTGGCGCATGAATCTGTGCAGCGGGATCGACATCGGAAGACGAGGGACCGAGAAAACCATCGACACATGGGGCCGGACTGTCAGGGTCAAGGAAAAATCCAATATATATATGGTTATATCTCGGGTGCTATTAGAGACAGCGCAATAAATCAAAGTGCATTGTCTGTAGGAAGCCCTGACGCATGTATCTGTGCAGCGGGATCGACCTCGGACCACCAGGGGCCGAGAAAACCACCGTCTCATGGCGCCGGACTGTCAGGGTCGGGAAAAAATCCAATATATATCTGGTGATATCTCGGGTGCTATTACAGATAGCGCAATAAATCAAAGTGCATTGTCTGCAGGAGGCCCTGGCGCATGAATCTGTGCAGCGGGCACGACGTCGGACCACCAGGGGCCAAGAAAGTTACAGATTTTCGGTATCCGTCACCCAACGTCATGTAAAAATCCAGCGTATATCTGGTGATATCTCGGGTGCTATTACAGATAGCGCAATAAATCAAAGTGCATTGTCTGTAGGAGGCACTGGCGAATGAATCTGTGCAGCAGGAACTACCTTGGACCACCAGGGGCCGAGAAAATTACAGATATTTGAAATCCGTCACCCAAGGTCATGTAAAAATCCAGCGTATATCTGGTGATATCTCGGGTGCTATTACAGATAGCGCAATAAATCAAAGTGCATTGTCTGTAGGAGGACCTGGCGCATGAATCTGTGCAGCGCGAACGACCTCGGACCACCAGGGGCCGAGAAAACCACCGACACATGGGCCCGGACTGTCAGGGTCAGGGAAAAATCCAATATATATCTGGTGATATCTCGGGTGCTATTAGATATAGCGCAATAAACCAAAGTGAATTATCTATAGGAGGCCCTGGCGCATGAATCTGTGCAGCGGGAACGACCTCGGACCACGAGGGGCCGACAAAACCACCGTCCCATGGGGCCGGACACTCAGGGTCAGGGGAAAATCCAATATATATCTGGTGATATCTCGGGTGCTATTACAGATAGCGCAATAAACCAAAGTGCATTGTCTGCAGCAGGCCCTGGCGCATGAGTCTGTGCAGCGGGAACGACCTCGGAGCACCTGGGGCCGAGAAAACCACCGTCACATGGGGTCGGACACTCAGGGTCAGGGGAAAATCCAATATATATCTGGTGATATCTCGGGTGCTATTACAGATAGCGCAATAAATCAAAGTGCATTGTCTGCAGGAGGCCCTGGCGCATGAATCTGTGCAGCGGGCACGACGACGGACCACCAGGAGCCAAGAAAGTTACAGATTTTCGGTATCCGTCACCCAACGTCATGTAAAAATCCAGCGTATATCTGGTGATATCTCGGGTGCTATTACAGATAGCGCAATAAATCAAAGTGCATTGTCTGTAGGAGGCACTGGCGAATGAATCTGTGCAGCAGGAACTACCTCGGACCACCAGGGGCCGAGAAAATTACAGATATTTGAAATCCGTCACCCAAGGTCATGTAAAAATCCAGCGTATATCTGGTGATATCTCGGGTGCTATTACAGATAGCGCAATAAATCAAAGTGCATTGTCTGTAGGAGGACCTGGCGCATGAATCTGTGCAGCGGGAACGACCTAGGACCACCAGGGGCCGACAAAATCACCGTCTCATGGGGCCGGACTGTCAGGGTCGGGGAAAAATCCAATATATATCTGGTGATATCTCGGGTGCTATTAGAGATAGCGCAATAAACTAAACTGCATTGTCTGCAGGAGGCCCTCGCGCATGAATCTGTGCAGCGGGCACGACGTCGGACCACCAGGGGCCAAGAAAGTTACAGATTTTCGGAATCCGTCACCCAACGTCATGTAAAAATCCAGCATATATCTGGTGATATCTCGGGTGCTATTACAGATAGCGCAATAAATCAAAGTGCATTGTCTGCGTGAGGCCCTGGCGCATGAATTTGTGCAGCGGGAACGACCTCGGGCCACCAGGGGCCGAGAAAACCACCGTCTCATGGGGTCGGACTGTCAGAGTCAGGGAAAAATCCTATATATGTCTGGTGATATCTCGGGTGCTATTACAGATAGCGCACTAAACCAAAGTGAATTATCTGCAGGGGGCCCTGGCGCATGAATCTGTGCAGCGGGATCGACATCGGACCACGAGGGACCGAGAAAACCATCGACACATGGGGCCGGACTGTCAGGGTCAAGGAAAAATCCAATATATATCTGGTGATATCTCGGGTGCTATTACAGATAGCGCAATAAATCAAAGTGCATTGTCCGTAGGAGGCCCTGGCGCATGAATCTGTGCAGCGGGATCGACCTCGGACCACCAGGGGCCGAGAAAACCACCGTCTCATGGGGCCGGAAACTCAAGGTCAGGGGAAAATCCAATATATATCTAGTGATATCTCGGGTGCTATTACAGATAGCGCAATAAATCAAAGTGCATTGTCCGTAGGAGGCCCGGGCGCATGAATGTGTGCAGCGGGATCGACCTCGGACCACCAGAGGCCGAGAAAGCCAGCGACACATGGGGCTGGACACTCAGGTTTTGGGAAAAATTCAATATATATCTGGTGATATCTCGGGTGCTCTTACAGATAGCGCACTAAACCAAAGTGAATTATCTGCAGGGGTCCTGGCGCATGAATCTGTGCAGCGGGATCGACATCGGAAGACGAGGGACCGAGAAAACCATCGACACATGGGGCCGGACTGTCAGGGTCAAGGAAAAATCCAATATATATATGGTTATATCTCGGGTGCTATTAGAGACAGCGCAATAAATCAAAGTGCATTGTCTGTAGGAAGCCCTGACGCATGTATCTGTGCAGCGGGATCGACCTCGGACCACCAGGGGCCGAGAAAACCACCGTCTCATGGCGCCGGACTGTCAGGGTCGGGAAAAAATCCAATATATATCTGGTGATATCTCGGGTGCTATTACAGATAGCGCAATAAATCAAAGTGCATTGTCTGCAGGAGGCCCTGGCGCATGAATCTGTGCAGCGGGCACGACGTCGGACCACCAGGGGCCAAGAAAGTTACAGATTTTCGGTATCCGTCACCCAACGTCATGTAAAAATCCAGCGTATATCTGGTGATATCTCGGGTGCTATTACAGATAGCGCAATAAATCAAAGTGCATTGTCTGTAGGAGGCACTGGCGAATGAATCTGTGCAGCAGGAACTACCTTGGACCACCAGGGGCCGAGAAAATTACAGATATTTGAAATCCGTCACCCAAGGTCATGTAAAAATCCAGCGTATATCTGGTGATATCTCGGGTGCTATTACAGATAGCGCAATAAATCAAAGTGCATTGTCTGTAGGAGGACCTGGCGCATGAATCTGTGCAGCGCGAACGACCTCGGACCACCAGGGGCCGAGAAAACCACCGACACATGGGCCCGGACTGTCAGGGTCAGGGAAAAATCCAATATATATCTGGTGATATCTCGGGTGCTATTAGATATAGCGCAATAAACCAAAGTGAATTATCTATAGGAGGCCCTGGCGCATGAATCTGTGCAGCGGGAACGACCTCGGACCACGAGGGGCCGACAAAACCACCGTCCCATGGGGCCGGACACTCAGGGTCAGGGGAAAATCCAATATATATCTGGTGATATCTCGGGTGCTATTACAGATAGCGCAATAAACCAAAGTGCATTGTCTGCAGCAGGCCCTGGCGCATGAGTCTGTGCAGCGGGAACGACCTCGGAGCACCTGGGGCCGAGAAATCCACCGTCACATGGGGTCGGACACTCAGGGTCAGGGGAAAATCCAATATATATCTGGTGATATCTCGGGTGCTATTACAGATAGCGCAATAAATCAAAGTGCATTGTCTGCAGGAGGCCCTGGCGCATGAATCTGTGCAGCGGGCACGACGTCGGACCACCAGGAGCCAAGAAAGTTACAGATTTTCGGTATCCGTCACCCAACGTCATGTAAAAATCCAGCGTATATCTGGTGATATCTCGGGTGCTATTACAGATAGCGCAATAAATCAAAGTGCATTGTCTGTAGGAGGCACTGGCGAATGAATCTGTGCAGCAGGAACTACCTCGGACCACCAGGGGCCGAGAAAATTACAGATATTTGAAATCCGTCACCCAAGGTCATGTAAAAATCCAGCGTATATCTGGTGATATCTCGGGTGCTATTACAGATAGCGCAATAAATCAAAGTGCATTGTCTGTAGGAGGACCTGGCGCATGAATCTGTGCAGCGGGAACGACCTCGGACCACCAGGGGCCGACAAAATCACCGTCTCATGGGGCCGGACTGTCAGGGTCGGGGAAAAATCCAATATATATCTGGTGATATCTCGGGTGCTATTAGAGATAGCGCAATAAACTAAACTGCATTGTCTGCAGGAGGCCCTCGCGCATGAATCTGTGCAGCGGGCACGACGTCGGACCACCAGGGGCCAAGAAAGTTACAGATTTTCGGAATCCGTCACCCAACGTCATGTAAAAATCCAGCATATATCTGGTGATATCTCGGGTGCTATTACAGATAGCGCAACAAACCAAAGTGATTTATCTGCAGGAGGCCCTGGCGCATGAATCTGTGGAGCGCGAACGACCTCGGACCACCAGGGGCCGAGAAAACCACCGACACATGGGGCCGGACACTCAGGGTCAGGGGAAAATCCAATATATATCTGGTGATATCTCGGGTGCTATTACAGATAGCGCAATAAACCAAAGTGCATTGTCTGCAGCAGGCCCTGGCGCATGAGTCTGTGCAGCGGGAACGACCTCGGAGCACCTGGGGCCGAGAAAACCACCGTCACATGGGGTCGGACACTCAGGGTCAGGGGAAAATCCAATATATATCTGGTGATATCTCGGGTGCTATTACAGATAGCGCAATAAATCAAAGTGCATTGTCTGCAGGAGGCCCTGGCGCATGAATCTGTGGAGCGCGAACGACCTCGGACCACCAGGGGCCGAGAAAACCACCGACACATGGGGCCGGACTGTCAGGGTCAGGGAAAAATCCAATATATATCTGGTGATATCTCGGGTGCTATTAGATATAGCGCAATAAACCAAAGTGAATTATCTATAGGAGGCCCTGGCGCATGAATCTGTGCAGCGGGAACGACCTCGGACCACGAGGGGCCGACAAAACCACCGTCCCATGGGGCCGGACACTCAGGGTCAGGGGAAAAACCAATATATATATGGTGATATCTTGGGTGCTATTACAGATAGCGCAATAAATCAAAGTGCATTGACTGTAGGAGGCACTGGCGCATGAATCTGTGCAGCGGGATCGACCTCGGACCACGAGGGACCGAGAAAACCATCGACACATGGGGCCGGAATGTCAGGGTCAGGGAAAAATCCAATATATATCTGGTGATTTCTCGTATGCTATTAGAGATAG
The DNA here is from genome assembly GCF_051020985.1 of Nomia melanderi. Lineage (NCBI taxonomy): Eukaryota > Metazoa > Arthropoda > Insecta > Hymenoptera > Halictidae > Nomia > Nomia melanderi. The sequence goes on along the minus strand of NW_027475224.1, from coordinate 47,324 downwards.
CGCAATAAATCAAAGTGCATTGTCTGCAGGAGGCCCTGGCGCATGAATCTGTGCAGCGGGAACGACCTCGGACCACCAGGGGCCGAGAAAACCACCATCTCATGGGGTCGGACTGTCAGGGTCAGGGAAAAATCCAATATATATATCTGGTGATATCTCGGGTGCTATTAGAAATAGCGCAATAAATCAAAGTGCATTGTCTGTAGGAGGCACTGGCGAATGAATCTGTGTAGCAGGAACTACCTCGGACCACCAGGGGCCGAGAAAATTACAGATATTCGGAATCCGTCACCAAAGGGCATGTAAAAATCCAGCATATATCTGGTGATATCACGGGTGCTATTACAGACAGCGCAATAAATCAAAGTGCATTGCCTGTAGGAGCCCTGGCGCATGAATCTGTGCAGCGGGATCGACCTCGGACCACCAGGGGCCGAGAAAATCACCGTCTCATGGGGCCGGACTGTCAGGGTCAGGGAAAAATCCAATATATATCTGGTGATATCTCGGGTGCTATTAGAGATAGCGAAATAAATCAAAGTGCATTGTCTGCAGGAGGCCCTGGCGCATGTATCTGTGCAGCGGGAACGACCTCGGACAACCAGGGGCCGAGAAAACTACCGGCTCATGGGGCCGGACACTCAGGGTCAGGGAAAAATCCAATATATATCTGGTGATATCTCGGGTGCTATTACAGATAGCGCAATAAATCAAAGTGCATTGTCTGTAGGAGGCTCTGGCGCATGAATCTGTGCAGCGGAAACGACCTCGGACCACCAGGGGCCGAGAAAACTACCGTCTTATGGGGCCGGACTGTCAGGGTCAGGGAAAAATCCAATATATATCTGGTGATATCTCGGGTGCTATTAGAGATAGCGTAATAAATCAAAGTGCATTGTCTGTAGGAGGCACTGGCGAATAAATCTGTGCAGCGGCATCGACCTCGGACAACCAGGAGCAGAGAAAACTACCGTCTCATGGGGCCGGACACTCAGGGTCAGGGAAAAATCCAATATATATCTGGTGATATCTCGGGTGCTATTACAGATAGCGCAATAAATCAAAGTGCATTGACTGTAGGAGGCACTGGCGCATGAATCTGTGCAGCGGGATCGACCTCGGACCACCAGGGGCCGAGAAAATCACCGTCTCATGGGGCCGGACTGTCAGGGTCAGGGAAAAATCCAATATATATCTGGTGATATCTCGGGTGCTGTTAGAGATAGCGCAATAAACTAAACTGAATTGTCTGCAGGAGGCACTGGCGCATGAATCTGTGCAGAGGGAACGACCTCGGTCCACCCGGGGCCGAGAAAACCACAGTCTCATGGGGTCGGACACTCAGGGTCAGGGGAAAATCCAATATATATCTGGTGATATCTCGGCTGCTATTAGAGATAGCGCAATAAACCAAAGTGCATTGTCTGCAGGAGGCCATGGCGCATGAATCTGTGCAGCGGGAACGACCTCGGACCACCAGGGGCCGAGAAAACCACCGTCTAATGGGGTCGGACTGTCAGGGTCAGGGGAAAATCCAATATATATCTGTTGATATCTCGGGTGCTATTAGCGATAGCGCAATAAACCAAAGTGAATTATCTGCAGGAGGCCCAGGTGCATGAATATTTGCAGCGGGAACGACCTCGGACCACCAGGGTTCGAGAAAACCACCGAAACATGGGGCCGGGCACTCAGGGTCAGGGAAAAATCCAATATATATCTGGTGATATCTCGGGTGCTATTACAGATAGCGAAATAAATCAAAGTGCATTGTCTGCAGGAGGCCCTGGCGCATGTATCTGTGCAGCGGGAACGACCTCGGACAACCAGGGGCCGAGAAAACTACCGTCTCATGGTGCCGGACACTCAGGGTCAGGGAAAAATCCAATATATATCTGGTGATATCTCGGGTGCTATTACAGATAGCGCAATAAATCAAAGTGCATTGTCTGTAGGAGGCTCTGGCGCATGAATCTGTGCAGCGGGAACGACCTCGGACCACCAGGGTCCGAGAAAACTACCGTCTTATGGGGCCGGACTGTCAGGGTCAGGGAAAAATCCAATATATATCTGGTGATATCTCGGGTGCTATTAGAGATAGCGTAATAAATCAAAGTGCATTGTCTGTAGGAGGCACTGGCGAATAAATCTGTGCAGCGGCATCGACCTCGGACAACCAGGGGCCGAGAAAACTACCGTCTCATGGGGCCGGACACTCAGGGTCAGGGAAAAATCCAATATATATCTGGTGATATCTCGGGTGCTATTACAGATAGCGAAATAAGTCAAAGTGGATTGTTTGCAGGAGGCCCTGGCGCATGAATCTGTGCAGCGGGAACGACCTCGGACCACCAGGGGCCGAGAACACCGGCGCCTCATGGGGCCGGACACTCTGGGTCAGGGAAAAATCCAATATATATATCTGGTGATATCTCGGGTGCTATTAGGGATAGCGCAATAAATCAAAGTCCATTGTCTGTAGGAGGCCCTGGCGCATGAATCTGTGCAGCGGGAACGACCTCGTACCACCAGGGGCCGAGAAAACTACCGTCTCATGTGGCCGGACTGTCAGGGTCAGGGAAAAATCCAATATATATCTGGTGATATCTCGGGTGCTATTACAGATAGCGCAATAAATCAAAGTGCATTGTCTGCGTGAGGCCCTGGCGCATGAATTTGTGCAGCGGGAACGACCTCGGGCCACCAGGGGCCGAGAAAACCACCGTCTCATGGGGTCGGACTGTCAGAGTCAGGGAAAAATCCTATATATGTCTGGTGATATCTCGGGTGCTATTACAGATAGCGGACTAAACAAAAGTGAATTATCTGTAGGGGGCCCTGGCGCATGAATCTGTGCAGCGGGATCGACATCGGACCTCGAGGGACCGAGAAAACCACCGACACATGGGGCCGGACACTCTGGGTCAGGGAAAAATCCAATATATATATCTGGTGATATCTCGGGTGCTATTAGGGATAGCGCAATAAATCAAAGTCCATTGTCTGTAGGAGGCCCTGGCGCATGAATCTGTGCAGCGGGAACGACCTCGTACCACCAGGGGCCGAGAAAACTACCGTCTCATGGGGCCGGACTGTCAGGGTCAGGGAAAAATCCAATATATATCTGGTGATATCTCGGGTGCTGTTAGAGATAGCGCAATAAACTAAACTGAATTGTCTGCAGGAGGCACTGGCGCATGAATCTGTGCAGCGGGAACGACCTCGGACCACCGGGGGCCGAAAAAACCACCGTCCCATGGGGCCGGACACTCAGGGTCAGGGGAAAAACCAATATATATATGGTGATATCTCGGGTGCTATTACAGATAGCGCAATAAATCAAAGTGCATTGACTGTAGGAGGCACTGGCGCATGAATCTGTGCAGCGGGATCGACCTCGGACCACCAGGGGCCGAGAAAATCACCGTCTCATGGGGCCGGACTGTCAGGGTCAGGGAAAAATCCAATATATATCTGGTGATATCTCGGGTGCTGTTAGAGATAGCGCAATAAACTAAACTGAATTGTCTGCAGGAGGCACTGGCGCATGAATCTGTGCAGAGGGAACGACCTCGGTCCACCCGGGGCCGAGAAAACCACCGTCTCATGGGGTCGGACACTCAGGGTCAGGGGAAAATCCAATATATATCTGGTGATATCTCGGCTGCTATTAGAGATAGCGCAATAAACCAAAGTGCATTGTCTGCAGGAGACCACGGCGCATGAATCTGTGCAGCGGGAACGACCTCGGACCACCAGGGGCCGAGAAAACCACCGTCTCATGGGGTCGGACTGTCAGAGTCAGGGAAAAATCCTATATATGTCTGGTGATATCTCGGGTGCTATTACAGATAGCGGACTAAACAAAAGTGAATTATCTGTAGGGGGCCCTGGCGCATGAATCTGTGCAGCGGGATCGACATCGGACCTCGAGGGACCGAGAAAACCACCGACACATGGGGCCGGACACTCTGGGTCAGGGAAAAATCCAATATATATATCTGGTGATATCTCGGGTGCTATTAGGGATAGCGCAATAAATCAAAGTCCATTGTCTGTAGGAGGCCCTGGCGCATGAATCTGTGCAGCGGGAACGACCTCGTACCACCAGGGGCCGAGAAAACTACCGTCTCATGGGGCCGGACTGTCAGGGTCAGGGAAAAATCCAATATATATCTGGTGATATCTCGGGTGCTATTACAGATAGCGCAATAAATCAAAGTGCATTGTCTGCAGGAGGCCCTAGCGCATGAATCTGTGCAGCGGGAACGACCTCGGACCACCGGGGGCCGAAAAAACCACCGTCCCATGGGGCCGGACACTCAGGGTCAGGGGAAAAACCAATATATATATGGTGATATCTCGGGTGCTATTACAGATAGCGCAATAAATCAAACTGCATTGACTGTAGGAGGCACTGGCGCATGAATCTGTGCAGCGGGATCGACCTCGGACCACCAGGGGCCGAGAAAATCACCGTCTCATGGGGCCGGACTGTCAGGGTCAGGGAAAAATCCAATATATATCTGGTGATATCTCGGGTGCTGTTAGAGATAGCGCAATAAACTAAACTGAATTGTCTGCAGGAGGCACTGGCGCATGAATCTGTGCAGAGGGAACGACCTCGGTCCACCCGGGGCCGAGAAAACCACCGTCTCATGGGGTCGGACACTCAGGGTCAGGGGAAAATCCAATATATATCTGGTGATATCTCGGCTGCTATTAGAGATAGCGCAATAAACCAAAGTGCATTGTCTGCAGGAGACCATGGCGCATGAATCTGTGCAGCGGGAACGACCTCGGACCACCAGGGGCCGAGAAAACCACCGTCTCATGGGGTGGGACACTCAGGGTCAGGGAAAAATCCAATATATATCTGATGGTATCTCGGGTGCTATTACAGATAGCGCTATAAATCAAAGTGAATTGTCTGCAGGAGGCCCTCGCGCATGAATCTGAGCAGCGGGAACGACATCGGACCACCAGGAGCCGAGAAAATTACAGATTTTCGGTATCCGTCACCCAATCTCATGTAAAAATCCAGCATATATCTGGTGATATCTCGGCTTCTATTACAGATAGCGCAATAAACCCAAGTGCATTGTCTGCAGCAGGCCCTGGCGCATGAATCTGTGCAGCGGGATCGACATCGGACCTCGAGGGACCGAGAAAACCACCGACACATGGGGCCGGACACTCTGGGTCAGGGAAAAATCCAATATATATATCTGGTGATATCTCGGGTGCTATTAGGGATAGCGCAATAAATCAAAGTCCATTGTCTGTAGGAGGCCCTGGCGCATGAATCTGTGCAGCGGGAACGACCTCGTACCACCAGGGGCCGAGAAAACTACCGTCTCATGGGGCCGGACTGTCAGGGTCAGGGAAAAATCCAATATATATCTGGTGATATCTCGGGTGCTATTACAGATAGCGCAATAAATCAAAGTGAATTGTCTGCAGGAGGCCCTAGCGCATGAATCTGTGCAGCGGGAACGACCTCGGACCACCGGGGGCCGAAAAAACTACCGTCCCATGGGGCCGGACACTCAGGGTCAGGGGAAAAACCAATATATATATGGTGATATCTTGGGTGCTATTACAGATAGCGCAATAAATCAAAGTGCATTGACTGTAGGAGGCACTGGCGCATGAATCTGTGCAGCGGGATCGACCTCGGACCACCAGGGGCCGAGAAAATCACCGTCTCATGGGGCCGGACTGTCAGGGTCAGGGAAAAATCCAATATATATCTGGTGATATCTCGGGTGCAACTAGAGATAGCGCAATAAACCAAAGTGCATTGTCTGCAGGAGGCCCTGGCGCATGGATCTGTGCAGCGGGAACGACGTCGGAGCACCAGGGGCCGAGAAAACCACCGTCTCATGGGGCGTGACACTCGGTGTCAGGCAAAAATCCAATATATATGTGGTGATATCACGGGAGCTCTTACAGATAGCGCACTAAACCAAAGTGAATTATCTGCAGGGGCCCTGGCGCATGAATCTGTGCAGCGGAATCGACCTCGGGCCACCAGGGGCCGAGAAAACCACCGACACATGGGGCCGGACACCCAAGGTTATGTAACAATCCAGAATGTATCTGATGATATCTCGGGAGCTATTACAGATGGCGCGATAAGTCAAAGTGCACTGTCTGCAGGAGGCCCTGGTGCATGAATCTGTGCAGCGGGATCGACCTCGGACCACCAGGGGCCGAGAAAACCACCGACACATGGGGCCGGACCCACAGGGTCAGGGGAAAAACCAATATATATATGGTGATATCTTGGGTGCTATTACAGATAGCGCAATAAATCAAAGTGCATTGACTGTAGGAGGCACTGGCGCATGAATCTGTGCAGCGGGATCGACCTCGGACCACCAGGGGCCGAGAAAATCACCGTCTCATGGGGCCGGACTGTCAGGGTCAGGGAAAAATCCAATATATATCTGGTGATATCTCGGGTCCTATTACAGATAGCGCAATAAATCAAAGTGCATTGTCTGTAGGAGGCCCTGGCGCATGAATCTGTGCAGCGGGATCGACCTCGGACCACCAGGGGCCGAGAAAACCACCGACACATGAGGCCGGACAGTCAGGGTCAGGCAAAAATCAAATATATATCTGGTGATATCTCGGGTGCTATTGAGAGATAGCGCAATAAACCAAAGTGAATTATCTGCTGGAGGCCCTAGCGCATGAATCTGTGCAGCGGGAACGACCTCGGACCACCAGGGGCCGAGAAAACCACCGTCTCATGGGGTGGGACACTCAGGGTCAGGGAAAAATCCAATATATATCTGATGGTATCTCGGGTGCTATTACAGATAGCGCTATAAATCAAAGTGCATTGTCTGTAGGAAGCCCTGGCGCATGAATCTGTGCAGCGGGAACGACCTCGGACCACCAGGGGCCGAAGAAACTACCGTCTCATGGGGCCGGAGTGTCAGGGTCAGGGAAAAATCCAATATATATCTTGTGATATCTCGGGTGCTATTACAGATAGCGCAATAAATCAAAGTGAATTATCTGCAGGGGGCCCTGGCGCATGAATCTGTGCAGCGGGAACGACCTCGGACCACCAGGGGCCGAGAAAACCACCGACACATGGGGTCGGACTGTCGGGGTCGGGGAAAAATCCAATATATATCTGGTGATATCTCGGGTGCTATTACAGATAGCGCAATAAATCAAAGTGCATTGTCTGTAGGAGGCCCTGGCGCATGAATCTGTGCAGCGGGAACGACATCGGACCACCAGGGGGCGAGAAAACTTCCGTCTCATGGGGCCGGACACTCAGGGTCAGGGAAAAATCCAATATATATCTGGTGATATCTCGGGTCCTATTACAGATAGCGCAATAAATCAAAGTGCATTGTCTGTAGGAGGCCCTGGCGCATGAATCTGTGCAGCGGGATCGACCTCGGACCACCAGGGGCCGAGAAAACCACCGACACATGAGGCCGGACAGTCAGGGTCAGGCAAAAATCAAATATATATCTGGTGATATCTCGGGTGCTATTGAGAGATAGCGCAATAAACCAAAGTGAATTATCTGCTGGAGGCCCTAGCGCATGAATCTGTGCAGCGGGAACGACCTCGGACCACCAGGGGCCGAGAAAACCACCGTCTCATGGGGTGGGACACTCAGGGTCAGGGAAAAATCCAATATATATCTGATGGTATCTCGGGTGCTATTACAGATAGCGCTATAAATCAAAGTGCATTGTCTGTAGGAAGCCCTGGCGCATGAATCTGTGCAGCGGGAACGACCTCGGACCACCAGGGGCCGAAGAAACTACCGTCTCATGGGGCCGGAGTGTCAGGGTCAGGGAAAAATCCAATATATATCTTGTGATATCTCGGGTGCTATTACAGATAGCGCAATAAATCAAAGTGAATTATCTGCAGGGGGCCCTGGCGCATGAATCTGTGCAGCGGGAACGACCTCGGACCACCAGGGGCCGAGAAAACCACCGACACATGGGGTCGGACTGTCGGGGTCGGGGAAAAATCCAATATATATCTGGTGATATCTCGGGTGCTATTACAGATAGCGCAATAAATCAAAGTGCATTGTCTGTAGGAAGCCCTGACGCATGTATCTGTGCAGCGGGATCGACCTCGGACCACCAGGGGCCGAGAAAATCACCGTCTCATGGGGCCGGACTGTCAGGGTCAGGGGAAAATCCAACATATATCTGGAGATATCTCGGGTGCTATTACAGATAGCGCAATAAATCAAAGTGCATTGTCTGTAGGAGGCCCTGGCGCTAGAATCTGTGCAGCGGGATCGACCTGGGACCACCAGGGGCCGAGAAAACCACCGACACATGGGGCAGGAGTGTCAGGGTCGGGGAAAAATCCAATATATATCTGGTGATATCTCGGGTGCTATTACAGATAGCGCACTAAACCAAAGTGAGTTATCTGCAGGGGGCCCTGGCGCATGAATCTCTGCAGCGGGATCGACATCGGACCACGAGGGACGGAGAAAACCATCTACACATGGGGCCGGACTGTCAGGGTCAAGGAAAAATGCAATATATATCTGGTGATATCTCGGGTGCTATTACAGATAGCGCAATAAATCAAAGTGCATTGTCCGTAGGAGGCCCTGGCGCATGAATCTGTGCAGCGGGATCGACCTCGGACCACCAGGGGCCGAGAAAACCACCGTCTCATGGGGCCGGAAACTCAGGGTCAGGGGAAAATCCAATATATATCTAGTGATATCTCGGGTGCTATTACAGATAGCGCAATAAATCAAAGTGCATTGTCCGTAGGAGGCCCGGGCGCATGAATCTGTGCAGCGGGATCGACCTCGGACCACCAGGGGCCGAGAAAACCACCGACACATGGGGCTGGACACTCAGGGTCGGGGAAAAATTCAATATATATCTGGTGATATCTCGGGTGCTCTTACAGATAGCGCACTAAACCAAAGTGAATTATCTGCAGGGGGCCCTGGCGCATGAATCTGTGCAGCGGGAACGACCTCGGACCACCAGGGGCCGAGAAAACCACCGTCTCATGGGGTGGGACACTCAGGGTCAGGGAAAAATCCAATATATATCTGATGGTATCTCGGGTGCTATTACAGATACCGCTATAAATCAAAGTGCATTGTCTGTAGGAGGCCCTGGCGCATGAATCTGTGCAGCGGGACCGACCTCGGACAACCAGGGGCCGAAGAAACTACCGTCTCATGGGGCCGGACACTCACGGTCAGGGAAAAATCCAATATATATCTGGTGAAATCTCGGGTGCTATTACTGATAGCGCAATAAATCAAAGTGCATTGTCTGTAGGAGGCCCTGGCGCATGAATCTGTGCAGCGGGAACGACATCGGACCACGAGGGGGCGAGAAAACTTCCGTCTCATGGTGCCGGACATTCAGGGTCGGGGAAAAATCCAACATATATCTGGAGATATCTCGGGTGCTATTACAGATAGCGCAATAAATCAAAGTGCATTGTCTGTAGGAGGCCCTGGCGCTAGAATCTGTGCAGCGGGATCGACCTGGGACCACCAGGGGCCGAGAAAACCACCGACACATGGGGCCGGACTGTCAGGGTCGGGGAAAAATCCAATATATATCTGGTGATATCTCGGGTGCTATTACAGATAGCGCACTAAACCAAAGTGAATTATCTGCAGGGGGCCCTGGCGCATGAATCTGTGCAGCGGGATCGACATCGGACCACGAGGGACCGAGAAAACCATCGACACATGGGGCCGGACTGTCAGGGTCAAGGAAAAATCCAATATATATCTGGTGATATCTCGGGTGCAATTACAGATAGTGCAATAAATCAAAGAGCATTGTCCGTAGGAGGCCCTGGCGCATGAATCTGTGCAGCGGGATCGACCTCGGACCACCAGGGGCCGAGAAAACCACCGTCTCATGGGGCCGGAAACTCAGGGTCAGGGGAAAATCCAATATATATCTAGTGATATCTCGGGTGCTATTACAGATAGCGCAATAAATCAAAGTGCATTATCCGTAGGAGGCCCGGGCGCATGAATCTGTGCAGCGGGATCGACCTCGGACCACCAGGGGCCGAGAAAACCACCGACACATGGGGCTGGACACTCAGGGTCGGGGAAAAATTCAATATATATCTGGTGATATCTCGGGTGCTCTTACAGATAGCGCACTAAACCAAAGTGAATTATCCGTAGGAGGCCCGGGCGCATGAATCTGTGCAGCGGGATCGACCTCGGACCACCAGGGGCCGAGAAAACCACCGACACATGGGGCTGGACACTCAGTGTCAGGGAAAAATCCAATATATATCTGGTGAAATCTCGGGTGCTATTACTGATAGCGCAATAAATCAAAGTGCATTGTCTGTAGGAGGCCCTGGCGCATGAATCTGTGCAGCGGGAACGACATCGGACCACGAGGGGGCGAGAAAACTTCCGTCTCATGGTGCCGGACATTCAGGGTCAGGGAAAAATCCAATATATATCTGGTGATATCTCGGGTGCTATTACAGATAGCGCAATAAATCAAAGTGCATTGTCTGTAGGAGGCCCTGGCGCATGAATCTGTGCAGCGGGATCGACCTCAGACTACCAGGGGCCGAGAAAACCACCGACTCATGGGGCCGGACACTCAGGGTCGGGGAAAAATCCAATATATATCTGGTGATATCTCGGGTGCTATTACAGATAGCGCAATAAATCAAAGTGCATTGTCTGTAGGAGGCCCTGGCGAATGATTCTGTGCTGCGGGATCGACCTCGGACAACCAGGGGCCGAGAAAATCTCCGTCCCATGGGGCCGGACTGTCAGGGGAAGGAAAAAATCCAATATATATCTGGTGATATCTCGGGTGCTCTTAGAGAAAGCGCAATAAATCAAAGTGCATTGTCTGCAGGAGGCCCTAGCGCATGAATCTGTGCAGCGGGAACGACCTCGGACCACCAGGGGCAGAAAAAACCACTGTCCCATGGGGCCGGACACTCAGGGTCAGGGGAAAAACCAATATATATATGGTGATATCTTGGGTGCTATTACAGATAGCGAAATAAATCAAAGTGCATTGACTGTAGGAGGCACTGGCGCATGAATCTGTGCAGCAGGAACGACCTCGGACCACCAGGCGCCGAGAAAATTACAGGTATACGGAATCCGTCACACAAGGTCATGTAAAAATCCAGCATATATCTGGTGATATCTCGGGTGCTATTAGAGATAGCGCAATAAATCAAAGTGCATTGTCTGTAGGAGGCACTGGCGAATGAATCTGTGCAGCGGAATCGACCTCGGACCACCAGGGGCCGAGAAAATTACAGATATTCGGAATCCGTCACCCAAGGTCATGTAAAAATCCAGCATATATCTGCTGATATCTCGAGTGCTATTAGAGATAGCGCAATAAACCAAATTGCATTGTCTGCAGCAGGCCCTGGCGCATGAGTCTGTGCAGCGGGAACGACCTCGGACCACCAGGGGCCGAGAAAACCACCGTCTCATGGGGTCGGACACTCAGGGTCAGGGAAAAATCCAATATATATCTGGTGATATCTCGGGTGCTATTACAGATAGCGAAATAAATCAAAGTGCATTGTCTGCAGGAGGCCCTGGCGCATGAATCTGTGCAGCGGTAACGACCTCGGACCACCATGGGCCGAGAACACCGCCGCCTCATGGGGCCGGACTGTCAGGGTCAGGGAATAATCTAATATAGATCTGGTGATATCTCGGGTGCTATTACAGATAGCGCAATAAATCAAAGTGCATTGTCTGTAGGAGGCACTGGCGAATGAATCTGTGCAGCAGGAACGACCTCGGACCACCAGGCGCCGAGAAAATTACAGATATTTGGAATGCGTCACCCAAGGTCATGTAAAAATCCAGCGTATATCTGGTGATATCTCGTGTGCTATTACAGATAGCGCAATAAATCAAAGTGCATTGTCTGTAGTAGACCCTGGCGCATGAATCAGTGCAGCGGGATCGACCTCGGACCACCAGGGGCCGAGAAAACCACCGTCTCATGGGGTCGGACACTCAGGGTCAGGGACAAATCCAATATAAATCTGGTGATATCTCGGGTGCTATTACAGATAGCGCAATAAATCAAAGTGCATTGTCTGTAGGAGGCCCTGGCGCATGAATCTGTGCAGCGGGAACGACCTCGGACCACCAGGGGCCGAGAAAATCACCGTCTCATGAGGCCGGACTGTCAGGGTCAGGGGAAAATCCAATATATATATGGTGATATCTCGGGTGCTATTACAGATAGCGCAATAAATCAAAGTGCATTGTCTGTAGGAGGCCCTGGCGCATGAATCTGTGCAGCGGGATCTACCTCGGACCACCAGTGGCCGAGAAAATCACCGTCTCATGGGGCCGGACTGTCAGGGTCAGGGAAAAATCCAATATATATCTGGTGATATCTCGGGTGCTATTAGAGATAGCGTAATAAATCAAAGTGCATTGTCTGCAGGAGACCCTGGCGCATGAATCAGTGCAGCGGGAACGACCTCGGAACACCAGGGGCCGAGAAAACCACCGTCTCATGGGGCCGGACACTCAGGGTCAGCGGAAAATCCAATATATATCTGGTGATATCTCGGGTGCTATTACAGATAGCGCAATTAATCAAAGTGCATTGTCTGTAGAAGGCCCTGGCGCTTGAATCAGTGCAGCGGGATCGACCTCGGACCACCAGGGGCTGAGAAAACCACCGTCTCATCGGGTCGGACAAACAGGGTCAGGGAAAAGTCCAATATAAATCTGGTGATATCTCGGGTGCTATTACAGATAGCGCAATAAATCAAAGTGCATTGTCTGCAGGAGGCCCTGGCGCATGAATCTTGGCTGCGGGAACGACCTCGGACCACCAGGGGCCGAGAAAACCACCGTCCCATGGGGTCGGACTGTCAGGGTCAGGGAAAAATCCAATATATATCTGGTGATATCTCGGGTGCTATTAGAGATAGCGTAATAAATCAAAGTGCATTGTCTGCAGGAGGCCCTAGCCCATGAATCTGTGCAGCGGGACCGACCTCGGACCACCGGGGGCCGAGAAAACTACCGTCTCTTGGGGCCGGACACTCAGGGTCAGGGAAAAATCCAATATATATCTGGTGATATCTCGGGTGCTATTAGAGATAGCGCAATAAATCAAAGTGCATTGTCTGTAGGAGGCACTGGCGAATGAATCTGTGCAGCGGCATCGACCTCGGACCACCAGGGGCCGAGAAAATTACAGATATTCGGAATCCGTCACCCAAGGTCATGTAAAAATCCAGCATATATCTGCTGATATCTCGAGTGCTATTAGAGATAGCGCAATAAACGAAAAGCATTGTCTGCAGCAGGCCCTGGCGCATGAGTCTGTGCAGCGGGAACGACCTCGGACCACCAGGGGCCGAGAAAACCACCGTTTCATGGGGTCGGACACTCAGGGTCAGGGAAAAATCCAATATATATCTGGTGATATCTCGGGTGCTATAATAGATAGCGCAATAAATCAAAGTGCATTGTCTGTAGGAGGCCCTGGCACATGAATCTATGCAGCGGGATCGACCTCGGACCACCAGGGGCCGAGAATACCACCGACACATGGGGCCGGGCACTCAGGGTCAGGGAAAAATCCAATATATATCTGGTGATATCTCGGTTGCTACTAGAGAGAGAGCGCAATAAACCAAAGTGCATTGTCTGTAGGAGCCCCTAACGCATGAATCTGTGCAGCGGGATCGACCTCGGACAACCAGGGGCCGAGAAAATCTCCATCTCATGTGGCCGGCCTGTCAGGGTCAGGGAAAAATCCAATATATATCTGGTGTTATCTCGGGTGCTATTACAAATAGCGCAATAAATCAAAGTGCATTGTCTGTAGGAGGCCCTGTCGCATGAATCTGTGCAGCGGGATCGACCTCGGACCACCAGGGGCCGAGAAAATCGCCGACACATTGGGCAGGACACCCAGGGTCGGAGAAAAATCCAATATATATATCTGGTGATATTTCGGGTGCTCTTACAGATAGCGCACTAAACCAAAGTGAATTGTCTGCAGGGGGCCCTGGCGCATGAGCCTGCGCAGCCGGAACTACCTCGGACCACCAGGGGCCGAGAAAACCACCGACACATGGGGCCGGACTGTCAGGGTCAGGGAAAAATCCAATATATATCTGGTGATATCTCGGGTGCTATTAGAGATAGCGCAATAAACCAAAGTGAATTATCTGCAGGGGGCCCTGGCGCATGAATCTGTGCAGCGGGACCGACCTCGGACCACCAGGCGCCGAGAAAATTACAGATATTCGGAATCCGTCACCCAAGGTCATGTAAAAATCCAGCATATATCTAGTGATATCTCGGGTGCTATTACAGATACCGCAATAAACCAATGTGAATAGTCTGCAGGAAGTCCTGGCGCATGAATCTGTTCAGAGGGATCGACTTCGGACCACGAGGGACCGAGAAAACCATCGACACATGGGGCCGGACTGTCAGGGTCAGGGAAAAATCCAATATATATCTGGTGATATATCGGGTGCTATTAGAGATAGCGCAATAAATCAAAGTGCATTGTCTGTAGGAGGCCCTGGCGCATGAATCTGGCCAGCGGGAACGACCTCGGACCACCAGAGGCCGAGAAATCCTCCGACACATGGGGCCGGACTCTCAGGGTCATGTAAAAATCCAGCATATATATGGTGATATCTCGGGTGCTATTAGGGATAGCGCAATAAACCAAAGTAAATTATCTCCAGGAGGCCCTGGCGCATGAATCTGTGCAGCGGGAACGACCTCGGACCACCAGGGGCCGAGAAAACCACCGTCTCATGGGGCCGGACACTCAGGGTCAGGGGAAAATCCAATATATATCTGGTGATATCTCGGGTGCTATTAGAGATAGAGCAATAAGTCAAAGTGCATTGTCTAAAGGAAGCCCTGACGCATGAATCTGTGCACCGGGAACCACCTCGGACCACCAGGGGCCGAGAAAACCACAGTCTCATGGGGCCGAGAACTCAGGATCAGGCAAAAATCCAATATATATCTGGTGATATCTCGGGTGCTATTACAGATAGCGCAATAAACCAACGTGCATTGTCTGTAGGAGGCCCCGGCGCATGAATCTGTGCAGCGGGAACGACCTCGGACCAACAGGGGCCGAGAAAACCACCGTCTCATGGGGCCGGACACTCACGGTCGGGGAAAAATCCAATATACATCTGGTGATATCTCGGGTGCTATTACAGATAGCGCAATAAATCAAAGTGCATTGTCTGTAGGAAGCCCTGACGCATGTATCTGTGCAGCGGGATCGACCTCGGACCACCAGGGGCCGAGAAAATCACCGTCTCATGGGGCCGGACTGTCAGGGTCAGGGGAAAATCCAACATATATCTGGAGATATCACGGGTGCTATTACAGATAGCGCTATAAATCAAAGTGCATTGTCTGTAGGAGGCCCTGGCGCTAGAATCTGTGCAGCGGGATCGACCTGGGACCACCAGGGGCCGAGAAAACCACCGACACATGGGGCCGGACTGTCAGGGTCGGGGAAAAATCCAATATATATCTGGTGATATCTCGGGTGCTATTACAGATAGCGCAATAAATCAAAGTGCATTATCCGTAGGAGGCCCGGGCGCATGAATCTGTGCAGCGGGATCGACCTCGGACCACCAGGGGCCGAGAAAACCACCGACACATGGGGCTGGACACTCAGGGTCGGGGAAAAATTCAATATATATCTGGTGATATCTCGGGTGCTCTTACAGATAGCGCACTAAACCAAAGTGAATTATCCGTAGGAGGCCCGGGCGCATGAATCTGTGCAGCGGGATCGACCTCGGACCACCAGGGGCCGAGAAAACCACCGACACATGGGGCTGGACACTCAGGGTCAGGGAAAAATCCAATATATATCTGGTGAAATCTCGGGTGCTATTACTGATAGCGCAATAAATCAAAGTGCATTGTCTGTAGGAGGCCCTGGCGCATGAATCTGTGCAGCGGGAACGACATCGGACCACGAGGGGGCGAGAAAACTTCCGTCTCATGGTGCCGGACATTCAGGGTCAGGGAAAAATCCAATATATATCTGGTGATATCTCGGGTGCTATTACAGATAGCGCAATAAATCAAAGTGCATTGTCAGTAGTAGGCCCTGGCGCATGAATCTGTGCAGCGGGATCGACCTCAGACCACCAGGGGCCGAGAAAACCACCGACACATGGGGTCGGACTGTCGGGGTCGGGGAAAAATCCAATATATATCTGGTGATATCTCGGGTGCTATTACAGATAGCGCAATAAATCAAAGTGCATTGTCTGCAGGAGGCCCTAGCGCATGAATCTGTGCAGCGGGAACGACCTCGGACCACCAGGGGCAGAAAAAACCACTGTCCCATGGGGCCGGACACTCAGGGTCAGGGGAAAAACCAATATATATATGGTGATATCCTGGGTGCTATTACAGATAGCGCATTAAATCAAAGTGCATTGACTGTAGGAGGCACTGGCGCATGAATCTGTGCAGCAGGAACGACCTCGGACCACCAGGCGCCGAGAAAATTACAGGTATACGGAATCCGTCACACAAGGTCATGTAAAAATCCAGCATATATCTGGTGATATCTCGGGTGCTATTAGAGATAGCGCAATAAATCAAAGTGCATTGTCTGTAGGAGGCACTGGCGAATGAATCTGTGCAGCGGAATCGACCTCGGACCACCAGGGGCCGAGAAAATTACAGATATTCGGAATCCGTCACCCAAGGTCATGTAAAAATCCAGCATATATCTGCTGATATCTTGAGTGCTATTAGAGATAGCGCAATAAACGAAAAGCATTGTCTGCAGCAGGCCCTGGCGCATGAGTCTGTGCAGCGGGAACGACCTCGGACCACCAGGGGCCGAGAAAACCACCGTTTCATGGGGTCGGACACTCAGGGTCAGGGAAAAATCCAATATATATCTGGTGATATCTCGGGTGCTATAATAGATAGCGCAATAAATCAAAGTGCATTGTCTGTAGGAGGCCCTGGCACATGAATCTATGCAGCGGGATCGACCTCGGACCACCAGGGGCCGAGAATACCACCGACACATGGGGCCGGGCACTCAGGGTCAGGGAAAAATCCAATATATATCTGGTGATATCTCGGTTGCTACTAGAGAGAGAGCGCAATAAACCAAAGTGCATTGTCTGTAGGAGCCCCTAACGCATGAATCTGTGCAGCGGGATCGACCTCGGACAACCAGGGGCCGAGAAAATCTCCATCTCATGTGGCCGGCCTGTCAGGGTCAGGGAAAAATCCAATATATATCTGGTGATATCTCGGGTGCTATTACAGATAGCGCACTAAACCAAAGTGAATTATCTGCAGGGGGCCCTGGCGCATGAATCTGTGCAGCGGGATCGACATCGGACCACGAGGGACCGAGAAAACCATCGACACATGGGGCCGGACTGTCAGGGTCAAGGAAAAATCCAATATATATCTGGTGATATCTCGGGTGCTATTACAGATAGCGCAATAAATCAAAGTGCATTATCCGTAGGAGGCCCGGGCGCATGAATCTGTGCAGCGGGATCGACCTCGGACCACCAGGGGCCGAGAAAACCACCGACACATGGGGCTGGACACTCAGGGTCGGGGAAAAATTCAATATATATCTGGTGATATCTCGGGTGCTCTTACAGATAGCGCACTAAACCAAAGTGAATTATCCGTAGGTGGCCCGGGCGCATGAATCTGTGCAGCGGGATCGACCGCGGACCACCAGGGGCCGAGAAAACCACCGACACATGGGGCTGGACACTCAGGGTCAGGGAAAAATCCAATATATATCTGGTGAAATCTCGGGTGCTATTACTGATAGCGCAATAAATCAAAGTGCATTGTCTGTAGGAGGCCCTGGCGCATGAATCTGTGCAGCGGGAACGACATCGGACCACGAGGGGGCGAGAAAACTTCCGTCTCATGGTGCCGGACATTCAGGGTCAGGGAAAAATCCAATATATATCTGGTGATATCTCGGGTGCTATTACAGATAGCGCAATAAATCAAAGTGCATTGTCTGTAGGAGGCCCTGGCGCATGAATCTGTGCAGCGGGATCGACCTCAGACCACCAGGGGCCGAGAAAACCACCGACTCATGGGGCCGGACACTCAGGGTCGGGGAAAAATTCAATATATGTCTGGTGATATCTCGGGTGCTCTTACAGATAGCGCACTAAACCAAAGTGAATTATCTGCAGGGGGCCCTGGCGCATGAATCTGTGCAGCGGGAACGACCTCGGACCACCAGGGGCCGAGAAAACCACCGACACATGGGGTCGGACTGTCGGGGTCGGGGAAAAATCCAATATATATCTGGTGATATCTCGGGTGCTATTACAGATAGCGCAATAAATCAAAGTGCATTGTCTGTAGGAGGCCCTGGCGCATGAATCTGTGCAGCGGGAACGACATCGGACCACCAGGGGGCGAGAAAACTACCGTCTCATGGGGCCGGACACTCAGGGTCAGGGAAAAATCCAACATATATCTGGTGATATCTCGGGTGCTATTACAGATAGCGCAATAAATCAAAGTGCATTGTCTGTAGGAGGCCCTGGCGAATGATTCTGTGCTGCGGGATCGACCTCGGACAACCAGGGGCCGAGAAAATCTCCGTCCCATGGGGCCGGACTGTCAGGGGAAGGAAAAAATCCAATATATATCTGGTGATATCTCGGGTGCTCTTAGAGATAGCGCAATAAATCAAAGTGCATTGTCTGCAGGAGGCCCTAGCGCATGAATCTGTGCAGCGGGAACGACCTCGGACCACCAGGGGCAGAAAAAACCACTGTCCCATGGGGCCGGACACTCAGGGTCAGGGGAAAAACCAATATATATATGGTGATATCTTGGGTGCTATTACAGATAGCGCAATAAATCAAAGTGCATTGACTGTAGGAGGCACTGGCGCATGAATCTGTGCAGCAGGAACCACCTCGGACCACCAGGCGCCGAGAAAATTACAGGTATACGGAATCCGTCACACAAGGTCATGTAAAAATCCAGCATATATCTGGTGATATCTCGGGTGCTATTAGAGATAGCGCAATAAATCAAAGTGCATTGTCTGTAGGAGGCACTGGCGAATGAATCTGTGCAGCGGAATCGACCTCGGACCACCAGGGGCCGAGAAAATTACAGATATTCGGAATCCGTCACCCAAGGTCATGTAAAAATCCAGCATATATCTGCTGATATCTCGAGTGCTATTAGAGATAGCGCAATAAACCAAATTGCATTGTCTGCAGCAGGCCCTGGCGCATGAGTCTGTGCAGCGGGAACGACCTCGGACCACCAGGGGCCGAGAAAACCACCGTCTCATGGGGTCGGACACTCAGGGTCAGGGAAAAATCCAATATATATCTGGTGATATCTCGGGTGCTATTACAGATAGCGAAATAAATCAAAGTGCATTGTCTGCAGGAGGCCCTGGCGCATGAATCTGTGCAGCGGTAACGACCTCGGACCACCAGGGGCCGAGAACACCGCCGCCTCATGGGGCCGGACTGTCAGGGTCAGGGAAAAATCTAATATAGATCTGGTGATATCTCGGGTGCTATTACAGATAGCGAAATAAATCAAAGTGCATTGCCTGTAGGAGGCACTGGCGAATGAATCTGTGCAGCAGGAACGACCTCGGACCACCAGACGCCGAGAAAATTACAGATATTCGGAATCCGTCACACAAGGTCATGTAAAAATCCAGCATATATCTAGTGATCTCTCGGGTGCTATTAGAGATAGCGCAATAAATCAAAGTGCATTGTTTGTAGGAGGCCCTGGCGCATGAATCTGTGCAGCGGGAACGACCTCGTACCACCAGGGGCCGAGAAAACTACCGTCTCATGGGGCCGGACTGTCAGGGTCAGGGAAAAATCCAATATATATCTGGTGATATCTCGGGTGCTATTACAGATAGCGCAATAAATCAAAGTGCATTGTCTGTAGGAGGCACTGGCGAATGAATCTGTGCAGCAGGAACGACCTCGGACCACCAGGCGCCGAGAAAATTACAGATATTTGGAATGCGTCACCCAAGGTCATGTAAAAATCCAGCGTATATCTGGTGATATCTCGTGTGCTATTACAGATAGCGCAATAAATCAAAGTGCATTGTCTGTAGGAGGCCCTGGCGCATGAATCTGTGCAGCGGGATCTACCTCGGACCACCAGTGGCCGAGAAAATCACCGTCTCATGGGGCCGGACTGTCAGGGTCAGGGAAAAATCCAATATATATCTGGTGATATCTCGGGTGCTATTAGAGATAGCGTAATAAATCAAAGTGCATTGTCTGTAGGAGGCCCTGGCGCATGAATCAGTGCAGCGGGAACGACCTCGGAACACCAGGGGCCGAGAAAACCACCGTCTCATGGGGCCGGACACTCAGGGTCAGCGGAAAATCCAATATATATCTGGTGATATCTCGGGTGCTATTACAGATAGCGCAATTAATCAAAGTGCATTGTCTGTAGAAGGCCCTGGCGCTTGAATCAGTGCAGCGGGATCGACCTCGGACCACCAGGGGCTGAGAAAACCACCGTCTCATCGGGTAGGACAAACAGGGTCAGGGAAAAATCCAATATAAATCTGGTGATATCTCGGGTGCTATTACAGATAGCGCAATAAATCAAAGTGCATTGTCTGCAGGAGGCCCTGGCGCATGAATCTGGGATGCGGGAACGACCTCGGACCACCAGGGGCCGAGAAAACCACCGTCCCATGGGGTCGGACTGTCAGGGTCAGGGAAAAATCCAATATATATCTGGTGATATCTCGGGTGCTATTAGAGATAGCGTAATAAATCAAAGTGCATTGTCTGCAGGAGGCCCTAGCCCATGAATCTGTGCAGTGGGACCGACCTCGGACCACCGGGGGCCGAGAAAACTACCGTCTCTTGGGGCCGGACACTCAGGGTCAGGGAAAAATCCAATATATATCTGGTGATATCTCGGGTGCTATTAGAGATAGCGCAATAAATCAAAGTGCATTGTCTGTAGGAGGCACTGGCGAATGAATCTGTGCAGCGGCATCGACCTTGGACCACCAGGGGCCGAGAAAATTACAGATATTCGGAATCCGTCACCCAAGGTCATGTAAAAATCCAGCATATATCTGCTGATATCTCGAGTGCTATTAGAGATAGCGCAATAAACGAAAAGCATTGTCTGCAGCAGGCCCTGGCGCATGAGTCTGTGCAGCGGGAACGACCTCGGACCACCAGGGGCCGAGAAAACCACCGTCTCATGGGGTCGGACACTCAGGGTCAGGGAAAAATCCAATATATATCTGGTGATATCTCGGGTGCTATTACAGATAGCGTAATAAATGAAAGTGCATTGTCTGCAGGAGGCCCTGGCGCATGAATCTGTGCAGCGGGAACGACCTGGGACCACCAGGGGCCGAGAACACCGCCGCCTCATGGGGCCGGACACTCTGGGTCAGGGAAAAATCCAATATATATATCTGGTGATATCTCGGGTGCTATTAGAGATAGCGCTATAAATCAAAGTCCATTGTCTGTAGGAGGCCCTGGCGCATGAATCTATGCAGCGGGATCGACCTCGGACCACCAGGGGCCGAGAAAACCACCGTCCCATGGGGTCGGACTGTCAGGGTCAGGGAAAAATCCAATATATATCTGGTGATATCTCGGGTGCTATTAGAGATAGCGTAATAAATCAAAGTGCATTGTCTGCAGGAGGACCTAGCCCATGAATCTGTGCAGCGGGACCGACCTCGGACCACCGGGGGCCGAGAAAACTACCGTCTCTTGGGGCCGGACACTCAGGGTCAGGGAAAAATCCAATATATATCTGGTGATATCTCGGGTGCTATTAGAGATAGCGCAATAAATCAAAGTGCATTGTCTGTAGGAGGCACTGGCGAATGAATCTGTGCAGCGGCATCGACCTTGGACCACCAGGGGCCGAGAAAATTACAGATATTCGGAATCCGTCACCCAAGGTCATGTAAAAATCCAGCATATATCTGCTGATATCTCGAGTGCTATTAGAGATAGCGCAATAAACGAAAAGCATTGTCTGCAGCAGGCCCTGGCGCATGAGTCTGTGCAGCGGGAACGACCTCGGACCACCAGGGGCCGAGAAAACCACCGTCTCATGGGGTCGGACACTCAGGGTCAGGGAAAAATCCAATATATATCTGGTGATATCTCGGGTGCTATTACAGATAGCGTAATAAATGAAAGTGCATGGTCTGCAGGAGGCCCTGGCGCATGAATCTGTGCAGCGGGAACGACCTGGGACCACCAGGGGCCGAGAACACCGCCGCCTCATGGGGCCGGACACTCTGGGTCAGGGAAAAATCCAGCATATATCTAGTGATATCTCGGGTGCTATTACAGATACCGCAATAAACCAATGTGAATAGTCTGCAGGAAGCCCTGGCGCATGAATCTGTTCAGAGGGATCGACTTCGGACCACGAGGGACCGAGAAAACCATCGACACATGGGGCCGGACTGTCAGGGTCAGGGAAAAATCCAATATATATCTGGTGATATATCGGGTGCTATTAGAGATAGCGCAATAAATCAAAGTGCATTGTCTGTAGGAGGCCCTGGCGCATGAATCTGGCCAGCGGGAACGACCTCGGACCACCAGAGGCCGAGAAATCCTCCGACACATGGGGCCGGACTCTCAGGGTCATGTAAAAATCCAGCATATATATGGTGATATCTCGGGTGCTATTAGGGATAGCGCAATAAACCAAAGTGAATTATCTCCAGGAGGCCCTGGCGCATGAATCTGTGCAGCGGGAACGACCTCGGACCACCAGGGGCCGAGAAAACCACCGTCTCATGGGGCCGGACACTCAGGGTCAGGGGAAAATCCAATATATATCTGGTGATATCTCGGGTGCTATTAGAGATAGAGCAATAAGTCAAAGTGCATTGTCTAAAGGAAGCCCTGACGCATGAATCTGTGCACCGGGAACCACCTCGGACCACCAGGGGCCGAGAAAACCACAGTCTCATGGGGCCGAGAACTCAGGATCAGGCAAAAATCCAATATATATCTGGTGATATCTCGGGTGCTATTACAGATAGCGCAATAAACCAACGTGCATTGTCTGTAGGAGGCCCTGGCGCATGAATCTGTGCAGCGGGAACGACCTCGGACCAACAGGGGCCGAGAAAACCACCGTCTCATGGGGCCGGACTGTCAGGGTCAGGGGAAAATCCAACATATATCTGGAGATATCACGGGTGCTATTACAGATAGCGCAATAAATCAAAGTGCATTGTCTGTAGGAGGCCCTGGCGCATGAATCTGTGCAGCGGGATCGACCTCAGACCACCAGGGGCCGAGAAAACCACGGACTCATGGGGCCGGACACTCAGGGTCGGGGAAAAATTCAATATATGTCTGGTGATATCTCGGGTGCTCTTACAGATAGCGCACTAAACCAAAGCGAATTATCTGCAGGGGGCCCTGGCGCATGAATCTGTGCAGCGGGAACGACCTCGGACCACGAGGGACCGAGAAAACCATCGACACATGGGGCCGGAATGTCAGGGTCAGGGAAAAATCCAATATATATCTGGTGATATCTCGTTTGCTATTAGAGATAGCGCAATAAACCAAAGTGAATTATCTATAGGAGGCCCTGGCGCATGAATCTGTGCAGCGGGAACGACCTCGGACCACCAGGGGCCGAGAAAATCACCGTCTCATGGGGCCGGACTGTCAGGGTCGGGGAAAAATCCAACATATATCTGGAGATATCTCGGGTGCTATTACAGATAGCGCAATAAATCAAAGTGCATTGTCTGTAGGAAGCCCTGACGCATGTATCTGTGCAGCGGGATCGACCTCGGACCACCAGGGGCCGAGAAAATCACCGTCTCATGGGGCCGGACTGTCAGGGTCAGGGGAAAATCCAACATATATCTGGAGATATCACGGGTGCTATTACAGATAGCGCAATAAATCAAAGTGCATTGTCTGTAGGAGGCCCTGGCGCATGAATCTGTGCAGCGGGATCGACCTCGGACCACCAGGGGCCGAGAAAACCACCGACACATGGGGCTGGACACTCAGGGTCGGGGAAAAATTCAATATATATCTGGTGATATCTCGGGTGCTCTTACAGATAGCGCACTAAACCAAAGTGAATTATGCGTAGGAGGCCCGGGCGCATGAATCTGTGCAGCGGGATCGACCTCGGACCGCCAGGGGCCGAGAAAACCACCGACACATGGGGCTGGACACTCAGGGTCATGGAAAAATCCAATATATATCTGGTGAAATCTCGGGTGCTATTACTGATAGCGCAATAAATCAAAGTGCATTGTCTGTAGGAGGCCCTGGCGCATGAATCTGTGCAGCGGGAACGACATCGGACCACGAGGGGGCGAGAAAACTTCCGTCTCATGGTGCCGGACATTCAGGGTCAGGGAAAAATCCAATATATATCTGGTGATATCTCGGGTGCTATTACAGATAGCGCAATAAATCAAAGTGCATTGTCTGTAGGAGGCCCTGGCGCATGAATCTGTGCAGCGGGATCGACCTCAGACCACCAGGGGCCGAGAAAACCACCGACTCATGGGGCCGGACACTCAGGGTCGGGGAAAAATTCAATATATGTCTGGTGATATCTCGGGTGCTCTTACAGATAGCGCACTAAACCAAAGTGAATTATCTGCAGGGGGCCCTGGCGCATGAATCTGTGCAGCGGGAACGACCTCGGACCACCAGGGGCCGAGAAAACCACCGACACATGGGGTCGGACTGTCGGGGACGGGGAAAAATCCAATATATATCTGGTGATATCTCGGGTGCTATTACAGATAGCGCAATAAATCAAAGTGCATTGTCTGTAGGAGGCCCTGGCGAATGATTCTGTGCTGCGGGATCGACCTCGGACAACCAGGGGCCGAGAAAATCTCCGTCCCATGGGGCCGGACTGTCAGGGGAAGGAAAAAATCCAATATATATCTGGTGATATCTCGGGTGCTCTTAGAGATAGCGCAATAAATCAAAGTGCATTGTCTGCAGGAGGCCCTAGCGCATGAATCTGTGCAGCGGGAACGACCTCGGACCACCAGGGGCAGAAAAAACCACTGTCCCATGGGGCCGGACACTCAGGGTCAGGGGAAAAACCAATATATATATGGTGATATCTTGGGTGCTATTACAGACAGCGCAATAAATCAAAGTGCATTGACTGTAGGAGGCACTGGCGCATGAATCTGTGCAGCAGGAACGACCTCGGACCACCAGGCGCCGAGAAAATTACAGGTATACGGAATCCGTCACACAAGGTCATGTAAAAATACAGCATATATCTGGTGATATCTCGGGTGCTATTAGAGATAGCGCAATAAATCAAAGTGCATTGTCTGTAGGAGGCACTGGCGAATGAATCTGTGCAGCGGAATCGACCTCGGACCACCAGGGGCCGAGAAAATTACAGATATTCGGAATCCGTCACCCAAGGTCATGTAAAAATCCAGCATATATCTGCTGATATCTCGAGTGCTATTAGAGATAGCGCAATAAACCAAATTGCATTGTCTGCAGCAGGCCCTGGCGCATGAGTCTGTGCAGCGGGAACGACCTCGGACCACCAGGGGCCGAGAAAACCACCGTCTCATGGGGTCGGACACTCAGGGTCAGGGAAAAATCCAATATATATCTGGTGATATCTCGGGTGCTATTACAGATAGCGAAATAAATCAAAGTGCATTGTCTGCAGGAGGCCCTGGCGCATGAATCTGTGCAGCGGTAACGACCTCGGACCACCAGGGGCCGAGAACACCGCCGCCTCATGGGGCCGGACTGTCAGGGTCAGGGAAAAATCTAATATAGATCTGGTGATATCTCGGGTGCTATTACAGATAGCGAAATAAATCAAAGTGCATTGCCTGTAGGAGGCACTGGCGAATGAATCTGTGCAGCAGGAACGACCTCGGACCACCAGACGCCGAGAAAATTACAGATATTCGGAATCCGTCACACAAGGTCATGTAAAAATCCAGCATATATCTAGTGATCTCTCGGGTGCTATTAGAGATAGCGCAATAAATCAAAGTGCATTGTTTGTAGGAGGCCCTGGCGCATGAATCTGTGCAGCGGGAACGACCTCGTACCACCAGGGGCCGAGAAAACTACCGTCTCATGGGGCCGGACTGTCAGGGTCAGGGAAAAATCCAATATATATCTGGTGATATCTCGGGTGCTATTACAGATAGCGCAATAAATCAAAGTGCATTGTCTGTAGGAGGCACTGGCGAATGAATCTGTGCAGCAGGAACGACCTCGGACCACCAGGCGCCGATAAAATTACAGATATTTGGAATGCGTCACCCAAGGTCATGTAAAAATCCAGCGTATATCTGGTGATATCTCGTGTGCTATTACAGATAGCGCAATAAATCAAAGTGCATTGTCTGTAGGAGACCCTGGCGCATGAATCAGTGCAGCGGGATCGACCTCGGACCACCAGGGGCCGAGAAAACCACCGTCTCATGGGGTCGGACACTCAAGGTCAGGGAAAAATCCAATATAAATCTGGTGATATCTCGGGTGCTATTACAGATAGCGCAATAAATCAAAGTGCATTGTCTGTAGGAGGCCCTGGCGCATGAATCTGTGCAGCGGGAACGACCTCGGACCACCAGGGGCCGAGAAAATCACCGTCTCATGGGGCCGGACTGACAGGGTCAGGGAAAAATCCAATATATATCTGGTGATATCTCGGGTGCTATTAGAGATAGCGTAATAAATCAAAGTGCATTGTCTGCAGGAGACCCTGGCGCATGAATCAGTGCAGCGGGAACGACCTCGGAACACCAGGGGCCGAGAAAACCACCGTCTCATGGGGCCGGACACTCAGGGTCAGCGGAAAATCCAATATATATCTGGTGATATCTCGGGTGCTATTACAGATAGCGCAATTAATCAAAGTGCATTGTCTGTAGAAGGCCCTGGCGCTTGAATCAGTGCAGCGGGATCGACCTCGGACCACCAGGGGCTGAGAAAACCACCGTCTCATCGGGTAGGACAAACAGGGTCAGGGAAAAATCCAATATAAATCTGGTGATATCTCGGGTGCTATTACAGATAGCGCAATAAATCAAAGTGCATTGTCTGCAGGAGGCCCTGGCGCATGAATCTGGGCTGCGGGAACGACCTCGGACCACCAGGGGCCGAGAAAACCACCGTCCCATGGGGTCGGACTGTCAGGGTCAGGGAAAAATCCAATATATATCTGGTGATATCTCGGGTGCTATTAGAGATAGCGTAATAAATCAAAGTGCATTGTCTGCAGGAGGCCCTAGCCCATGAATCTGTGCAGTGGGACCGACCTCGGACCACCGGGGGCCGAGAAAACTACCGTCTCTTGGGGCCGGACACTCAGGGTCAGGGAAAAATCCAATATATATCTGGTGATATCTCGGGTGCTATTAGAGATAGCGCAATAAATCAAAGTGCATTGTCTGTAGGAGGCACTGGCGCATGATTCTGTGCAGCGGGAACGACCTCGGACCACCAGGGGCCGACAAAATCACCGTCTCGTGGGGCCGGGCACTCAGGGTCAGGGAAAAATCCAATATATATCTGGTGATATCTCGGGTGCTATTACAGATAGCACAATAAACCAAACTGCATTCTCTGTAGGAGGCCCTCGCGCATGAATCTGTGCAGCGGGAACGACCTCGGACCACCAGGGGCCGTGAAAACCACCGTCTCATGGGGCCGGACACTCAGGGTCGGAGAAAAATCCAATATATATCTAGTGATATCTCGGGTGCTATTACAGATAGCGCAATAAATCAAAGTGCATTGTCTGCGGGAGGCCCGGGCGCAAGAATCTGTGCAGCGGCAACGATCTCGGACCACCAGGGGCCGAGAAAATTACAGATTTTCGGTATCCGTCACCCAAAGGCATGTAAAAATCCAGCATATATATGGTGCTTTCTCGGGTGCTATTACAGATAGCGCGATAAATCAAAGTGCATTGACTGCAGGAAGCCTTGGCGCATGAATCGGTGCACCGGGTACGACCTCCGACCACCAGGAGCCGAGAAAACCACCGACTCATGGACCCGGACACTCAGGGACAGGGAAAAATTCAATATATATCTGGTGGTATCTCTGGTGCTATTAGAGATAGCGCAATAAACCAAAGTGCATTGTCTGTTGGAGGCCCTGGCCCATGAATCTGTGCAGCAGGAACGACCTCGGACCACCAGGAGCCGAGAAAACCACCGACTCATGGGGCCGGACACACTGGGTCAGGGAAAAATTCAATATATATCTGGTGATATCTCGGGTGCTATTAGAGATGGCGCTATAAAGCAAAGTGCATTGTCTGTAGGAGTCCCTGGCGTATGAATCTGTGCATCAGGAATGACCTCGGAACACCAGGGACCGAGAAAATTACAGATTTTCGGTATCCGTCACCCAAGGTCATGTAAAAATCCAGCATATATCTGGTGATATCTCGGATGCTATTAGAGAAAGCGCAATAAAACAAAGTGCATTGTCCGTATGAGGTGCTTGCGCATCAATCCGAGCAGGAGGAACGACCTCGGACCACCAGGGGCTGAGAAAATTACAGATTTTCGGTATCCGTCACCCAAGGTCATGTAAAAATCCAGCATATATCTGGTGATTTCTCGGGTGCTATTTGAGATAGCGCAATAAACCGAAGTGCATTGTCTGCAGCAGGCCCTGTCGCATGAATCTGTGCAGCCGGAACGACCTCGGACCACCAGGGCCCGGACACTCAGGGACATGGGAAAATACAATATATATCTGGTGATATCTCGGGTGCTATTAGAGATATCCCAATAAACCAAAGTGAATTATCTGCAGGGAGCCCTGGCGCATGAATCTGTGCAGCGGGAACGACCTCGGACCACCAGGGGCCGAGAAAACCGCCGTCTCATGGGGCCGGACACTCAGGGTCGGGGAAAAATCCAATATATATCTGGTGATATCTCGGGTGCTATTAGAGAGAGCGCAATAAATCAAAGTGCATTGTCTGCAGGAGGCCCTTGCGCAAGAATCTGTGCAGCGGGATCGAGCTCGGACCACCAGGGGCCGAGAAAACCACGGCCACATGGCGCCGGACACTCAGGGTCAGGGAAAAATCCAATATATATCTGGTGATATCTCGGGTGCTATTAGAGATAGCGCGATAAATCAAAGTGCATTGTCTGCAGGAAGCCCAGGCGCATGCATCTGTGCAGCGGGAACGACCTCGGACCACCGGCGGCCGAGAAAACCACCGTCTCATGGGGCCGGACACTCAGGGTCGGGGAAAAATCCAATATATATCTGGTGATATCTCGAGTGCTATTACAGATAGCGCAATAAATCAAAGTGCATTGTCTGTAGGAAAAACTGGCGCATGAATCTGTGCAGCGGGATCGACCTCGGTCCACCAGGGGCCGAGAAAACCACCGTCTCATGGGGCCGGACTGTCAGGGTCAGAGAAAAATCCAATATAAATCTGGTGATATCCCGGGTGCTATTACAGATAGCGCAATAAATGAAAGTGCATTATCAGTAGGAGGCCCTGGCGCATGAGTCTGTGCAGCGGGAACGACCTCGGACCACCAGGGATCGAGAAAACCAGCGTCTCATGGGGTCGGATTGTCAGGGTCAGGGAAACATCCAATATATATCTGGTGATATCTGGGGTGCTATTAGAGATAGCGCAATAAATCAAATTGAATTATCTGCAGGGGGCACTGGCGCATGAATCTGAGACGCGGGATCGACCACGGACCACCAGGGGCCGAGAAAACCACCGACACATGGCGCCGGACACTCAGGGACAGGGAAAAATCCAATATATATCTGGTGATATCTCGGGTTCTATTACAGATAGCGCAATAAATCAAAGTGCATTGTCTGTAGGAGGCCCAGGCGAATGAATCTGGGCAGCGGGAACGACTTCGGACCACCAAGGGCCGAGAAAACCACCGTCTCATGGGGCCGGACATACAGGGTCAGGGGAAAATCCAATATATATCTGGTGATATCTCGGGTGCTATTACAGATAGCACAATAAATCAAAGTGCATTGTCTGTCGGAGGCGCTGGCGCATGAATCTGGGCTGCGGGAACGACCTCGGACCACCAGGGGCCGAGAAAACCACCGTCTCATGGAGCCGGACTGTCAGGGTCAGGGAAAAATCCAATATATATCTGGTGATATCTCGGGTGTTATTAGAGATAGCGCAATAAATGAAAGTGCATTCTCTGTAAGAGGCACTGGCGAATAAATCTGTGCAGCAGGAACGACCTCGGACCACCTGGGGCAGAGAAAATTACAGATATTCGGAATCCGTCATCCAAGGTCATGTAAAAATCCAGCATATATCTGGTGTTATCTCGGGTGGTATTACAAATAGCGCAATAAACCAAAGTGCTTTGTCTGCTGGAGGCCCTGGCGTATGAATCTGTGCAGCGGCAACGCCCTTGGACAACCTGGGGCCGAGAAAACCACCGATACATGAGGCCGGACACTCAGGGTCAGGGAAAAATGCAATATATATCTGGTGATATCTCGGGTGCTATTACAGATAGCGCAAAAAATCAAAGTGCATTGTCTGTAGGGGGCACTGGCGCATGAATCTGTAGAGCGGGAACGACCTCGGACGACCAGGGGCCGAGAAAACCACCGTCTCATGGTGCCGGACACTAAGGGTGAGGGAAAAATCCAATATATATCTGGTGATATCTCGGGTGCTATTAGGGATAGCGCAATAAACCAAAGTGAATTATCTGCAGGAGGCCCTGGCGCATGAAACTGTGCAGCGGGGACGACCTCGGATCACCAGGGTCCGAGAAAACCACCGTCTCATGGGGCCGGACACACTGGGTCAGGGAAAAATTCAATATATATCTGGTGATATCTCGGGTGCTATTAGAGATGGCGCTATAAAGCAAAGTGCATTGTCTGTAGGAGTCCCTGGCGTATGAATCTGTGCATCAGGAATGACCTCGGAACACCAGGGACCGAGAAAATTACAGATTTTCGGTATCCGTCACCCAAGGTCATGTAAAAATCCAGCATATATCTGGTGATATCTCGGATGCTATTAGAGAAAGCGCAATAAAACAAAGTGCATTGTCCGTATGAGGTGCTTGCGCATCAATCCGAGCAGGAGGAACGACCTCGGACCACCAGGGGCTGAGAAAATTACAGATTTTCGGTATCCGTCACCCAAGGTCATGTAAAAATCCAGCATATATCTGGTGATTTCTCGGGTGCTATTTGAGATAAGGCAATAAACCGAAGTGCATTGTCTGCAGCAGGCCCTGTCGCATGAATCTGTGCAGCCGGAACGACCCTGGACCACCAGGGGCCGGACACTCAGGGACATGGGAAAATACAATATATATCTGGTGATATCTCGGGTGCTATTAGAGATATCCCAATAAACCAAAGTGAATTATCTGCAGGGAGCCCTGGCGCATGAATCTGTGCAGCGGGAACGACCTCGGACCACCAGGGGCCGAGAAAACCGCAGTCTCATGGGGCCGGACACTCAGGGTCGGGGAAAAATCCAATATATATCTGGTGATATCTCGGGTGCTATTAGAGAGAGCGCAATAAATCAAAGTGCATTGTCTGCAGGAGGCCCTTGCGCAAGAATCTGTGCAGCGGGATCGAGCTCGGACCACCAGGGGCCGAGAAAACCACGGCCACATGGCGCCGGACACTCAGGGTCAGGGAAAAATCCAATATATATCTGGTGATATCTCGGGTGCTATTAGAGATAGCGCGATAAATCAAAGTGCATTGTCTGCAGGAAGCCCAGGCGCATGCATCTGTGCAGCGGGAACGACCTCGGACCACCGGCGGCCGAGAAAACCACCGTCTCATGGGTCCGGATACTCAGGGTCGGGGAAAAATCCAATATATATCTGGTGAAATCTCGGGTGCTATTACAGATATCGCAATAAATGAAAGTGCATTATCAGTAGGAGGCCCTGGCGCATGAGTCTGTGCAGCGGGAACGACCTCGGACCACCAGGGGTCGAGAAAACCAGCGTCTCATGGGGTCGGATTGTCAGGGTCAGGGAAAAATCCAATATATATCTGGTGATATCTCGGGTGCTATTACAGATAGCGCAATAAATCAAATTGCATTGTCTGTTGGAGGCCCTGGCGCATGAATCTGTGCAGCGGGAACGACCTCGGACCACTAGGGACCGAGAAAATTACAGATTTTCGGTATCCGTCACCCAAGGTCATGTAAAAATCCAGCCTATATCTGGTGATATCTCGGGTGCTATTAGAGATAGCGCAATAAAACAAAGTGCATTGTCCGTATGAGGTCCTTGCGCATGAATCCGAGCAGGAGGAACGACCTAGGACCACCAGGGGCTGAGAAAATTACAGATCTTCGGTATCCATCACCCAAGGTCAGGTAAAAATCCAGCATATACCTGGTGATGTCTCGGGTGCTATTAGAGAGAGCGCAATAAATCAAAGTGCATTGTCTGCATGAGGCCCTTGCGCATGAATCTGTGCAGCGGGATCGAGCTCGGACCACCAGGGGCCGAGAAAACCACCGACACATGGCGCCGGACACTCAGGGTCAGGGAAAAATCCAATATATATCTGGTGATATCTCGGTAGCTATTAGAGATAGCGCAATAAATCAAAGTGCATTGTCTGCAGGAAGCCCAGGCGCATGATTCGGGGCAGCGGGAACGACCTCGGACCACCAGGGGACGAGAAAACCACCGTCTCATGGGGCCGGACACTCAGAGTCAGGGAAAAATCCAATATATATCTGGTGATATCTCGAGTGCTATTACAGATAGCGCAATAAATCAATGTGCATTGTCTGTAGGAGGCCCTGGCGCCTGAGTCTGTGCAGCGGGAATGACCTCGGACCGCCAGGGGCCGCGGAAACCACAGTCTCATGGGGCCGGACACTCAGGGTCAGGGGTATATCAAATACATATCTGGTGATATCTCGGGTGCTATTGCAGATAGCGCAATAAATCAAAGTGCATTGTCTGTAGGAGGCACTGGCGAATGAATCTGTGCCGCGGGAACGACCTCGGACCACCAGTGGCCGAGAAAATTTCAGATATTCGGAATCCGTCACCCAAGGTCATGTAAAAATCCAGCATATATATGGTGATATCTAGGGTGCTATTACAGATAGCGCAAGAAACCAAAGTGCATTGTCTGTAGGAGGCCCTGGCGCATGAATCTGTGCAGCGGGAACGACCTCGGACCACCAGGGGCCGAGAAAACCACTGTCTCATGGGGCCGGACACACAGGGTCAGGGAAAAATCCAATATATATCTGGTGATATCGCGGGTGCTATTACAGATAGCGCAATAAATCAAAGTGCATTGTCTGTAGGAGGCCCTGGCGCATGAATCTGTGCAGCGGGAACGACCTCGGACCACCAGGGGCCGAGAATACCACTGTCTCATGGGGCCGGACACACAGGGTCAGGGAAAAATTCAATATATATCTGGTGGTATCTCTGGTGCTATTAGAGATAGCGCAATAAACCAAAGTGCATTGTCTGCAGGAAGCCCAGGCGCATGCATCTGTGCAGCGGGAACGACCTCGGACCACCAGGGGCCGAGAAAACCACCGTCTCATGCGGCCGGACTGTCAGGGTAAGGAAAAAATCCAATATATATCTGGTGATATCTCGGGTGCTATTACAGATAGCGCAATAAATCAAAGTGCATTGTCTGTGGGAGGCCCTGGCGCCTGAGTCTGTGCAGCGGGAATGACCTCGGACCACCAGGGGCCGCAGAAACCACAGTCTCATGGGGCCGGACACTCAGGGTCAGGGGAATATCCAATATATATCTGGTGATATCTCGGGTGCTATTGCAGATAGCGCAATAAATCAAAGTGCATTGTCTGTAGGAGGCACTGGCGAATGAATCTGTGCCGCGGGAACGACCTCGGACCACCAGGGGCCGAGAATACCACTGTCTCATGGGGCCGGACACACAGGGTCAGGGAAAATTTCAATATATATCTGGTGATATCTCGGGTGCTATTACAGATAGCGCAATAACTCAAAGTGCATTGTCTGTAGGAGGCCCTGGCGCATGAATGTGGGCGGCGGGATCGACCTCGGACCACCAGGGGCCGAGAAAACCACCGTCTCATGCGGCCGGACTGTCAGGGTCAGGAAAAAATCCAATATATATCTGGTGATATCTCGGGTGCTATTAGAGATAGCGCAATAAACCAAAGTGAATTATCTGCAGGAGGCCCTGGCGCATGAATCTGTTCAGCGGGAACGTCCTCGGATCACCAGGGGCCGAGAAAACCACCGTTTCATTGTGCCGGACACTCAGGGTCAGGGCAAAATCCAATATATCCCTGGTGATATCTCGGGTGCTATTACAGATAGCGCAACAAAACAAAGTGCATTGTCTGCAGGAGGCCCTGGTGCATGAATCTGTGCAGCGGGAACGACCTCGGACCACCAGGGGCCGAGAAAACCACCGTCTCATGGGGCCGGACTGTCAGGGTCAGAGAAAAATCCAATATAAATCTGGTGATATCCCGGGTGCTATTACAGATAGCGCAATAAATCAAAGTGCATTGTCTGTAGGAGGCCCTGGCGCCTGAGTCTGTGCAGCGGGAATGACCTCGGACCACCAGGGGCCGCGGAAACCACAGTCTCATGGGGCCGGACTGTCAGGGTCAGGAAAAAATCCAATATATATCTGGTGATATCTCGGGTGCTATTACAGATAACGCAATAAACCAAAGTGAATTATCTGCAGGAGGACCTGGCGCATGAATCTGTGTAGCGGGAACGACCTCGGACCACCAGGGGCCGAGAAAACCACCGACACATGGGGCCGGACACTCAGGGTCAGGGAAAATCTAATATATATCTGGTGATATCTCGGGTGCTATTACAGATAGCGCCATAAATCAAAGTGCATTGTCTGCAGGAAGCCCTGGCGCATGAATCCGTGCAGCGGGAACGACCTCGGACCACCAGGGGCCGAGAAAATCACCGTCTCATGGAGCCGGACTGTCAGGGTCAGGGAAAAATCCAATATATATCTGGTGATATCTCGGGTGTTATTAGAGATAGTGCAATAAATGAAAGTGCATTATCTGTAGGAGGCACTGGCGAATGAATCTGTGCAGCAGGAACGACCTCGCACCACCAGGGGCCGAGAAAATTACAGATATTCGGAATCCGTCACCCAAGGTCATGTAAAAATCCAGCATATATCTGGTGATATCTCGGGTGGTATTACAAATAGCGCAATAAACCAAACTGCTTTGTCTGCAGGAGGCCCTGGCGCATGAAACTGTGCGGCGGGTACGACCTCGGAACACCAGGGTCCGAGAAAACCACCGTCTCATGTGGCCGGACACTCAGGGTCGGGGAAAAATCCAATATATATATCTGGTGATATCTCGGGTGCTATTAGAGATAGCGCAATAAATCAAAGTGCATTGTCTGTAGGAGGCACTGGCGAATGAATCTGTGCCGTAGGAACGACCTCGGACCACCAGGGGCCGAGAAAACCACCGTCTCATTGGGCCGGACTGTCAGGGTCAGAGAAAAATCCAATATATATCTGGTGATATCTCGGGTGCTATTGCAGATAGCGCAATAAATCAAAGTGCATTGTCTGTAGGAGGCACTGGCGAATGAATCTGGGCTGCGGGAACGACATCGGACCACCAGGGGCCGAGAAAACCACCGTCTCATGGGGCCGGACACTCAGGGTCAGGGAAAAATTCAATATATATCTGGTGATATCTCGGGTGCTATTACAGATAGCGCAATAAATCAAAGCGCATTGTCTGTAGGAGGCCCTGGCGCATGAATGTGGTCTGCGGGAACGACCTCGGACCACCAGGGGCCGAGAAAACCACCGTCTCATGCGGCCGGACTGTCAGGGTCAGGAAAAAATCCAATACATATCTGGTGATATCTCGGGTGCTATTAGAGATAGCGCAATAAACCAAAGTGAATTATCTGCAGGAGGCCCTGGCGCATGAATCTGTGCAGCGGGAACGTCCTCGGATCACCAGGGGCCGAGAAAACCACCGTTTCATTGTGCCGGACACTCAGGGTCAGGGCAAAATCCAATATATCCCTGGTGATATCTCGGGTGCTATTACAGATAGCGCAACAAAACATAGTGCATTGTCTGCAGGAGGCCCTGGTGCATGAATCTGTGCAGCGGGAACGACCTCGGACCACCAGGGGCCGAGAAAACCACCGTCTCATGGGGCCGGACTGTCAGGGTCAGAGAAAAATCCAATATATATCTGGTGATATCTCGGGTGCTATTACAGATAGCGCAATAAACCAAAGTGAATTATCTGCAGGAGGACCTGGCGCATGAATCTGTGTAGCGGGAACGACCTCGGATCACCAGGGCCCGAGAAACCACCGTCTCATGGGGCCGGACACTCAGGGTCGGGGAAAAATCCAATATATATATATGGTGATATCTCGGGTGCTATTAGAGATAGCGCAATAAATCAAAGTGCATCGTCTGTAGGAGGCACTGGCGAATGAATCTGTGCCGCAGGAACGACCTCGGACCACCAGTGGCCGAGAAAATTACAGATATTCGGAATCCGTCACCCAAGGTCATGTAAAAATCCAGCATATATCTGGTGATATCTCGGGTGGTATTACAGATAGCGCAATAAATCAAAGTGCATTGTCTGTAGGAGGCCCTGGCGCCTGAGTCTGTGCAGCGGGAATGACCTCGGACCGCCAGGGGCCGCGGAAACCACAGTCTCATGGGGCCGGACACTCAGGGTCAGGGGTATATCAAATATATATCTGGTGATATCTCGGGTGCTATTGCAGATAGCGCAATAAATCAAAGTGCATTGTCTGTAGGAGGCACTGGCGAATGAATCTGTGCCGCAGGAACGACCTCGGACCACCAGTGGCCGAGAAAATTTCAGATATTCGGAATCCGTCACCCAAGGTCATGTAAAAATCCAGCATATATATGGTGATATCTAGGGTGCTATTACAGATAGCGCAATAAACCAAAGTGCATTGTCTGTAGGAGGCCCTGGCGCATGAATCTGTGCAGCGGGAACGACCTCGGACCACCAGGGGCCGAGAAAACCACTGTCTCATGGGGCCGGACACTCAGGGTCAGGGAAAAATCCAATATATATCTGGTGATATCTCGGGTGCTATTACAGATAGCGCAATAAATCAAAGTGCATTGTCTGTAGGAGGCCCTGGCGCATGAATGTGGGCGGCGGGAACGACCTCGGACCACCAGGGGCCGAGAAAACCACCGACACATGGGGCCGGACACTCAGGGTCAGGGAAAATCTAATATATATCTGGTAATATCTCGGGTGCTATTACAGATAGCGCAATAAATCAAAGTGTATTGTCTGTAGGAGTCCCTGGCGCATGAATCTGTGCAGCGGGGACGACCTCGGACGACCAGGGGCCGAGAAAACCAACGTCACATGGAGCCGGACACTCAGGGTCAGGGGAAAATCCAATATATATCTGGTAATATCTCGGGTGCTATTAGAGATAGCGCAATAAACCAAAGTGAGTTATCTGCAGGTGGCCCCGGCGCATGAAACTGTGCAGCGGGAACGACCTCGGATCACCAGGGTCCGAGAAAACCACCGTCTCATGGGGCCGGACACTCAGGGTCGGGGAAAAATCCAATATATATCTGGTGATATCTCGGGTGCTATTAGAGATAGCGCAATAAATCAAAGTACATTGTCTGTAGGAGGCCGTGGCGCATGAATCTGGGCTGCGGGAACGACCTCGGACCACCAGGGGCCGAGAAAACCACCGTCTCATGGGGCCGGACACTCAGGGTCAGGGGAATATCCTATATATATCTGGTGATATCTCGGGTGCTATTGCAGATAGCGCAACAAATCAAAGTGCATTGTCTGTAGGAGGCACTGGCGAATGAATCTGTGCCGCAGGAACGACCTCGGACCACCAGTGGCCGAGAAAATTACAGATATTCGGAATCCGTCACCCAAGGTCATGTAAAAATCCAACATATATATGGTGATATCTAGGGTGCTATTACAGAGAGCGCAATAAACCAAAGTGCATTGTCTGTAGGAGGCACTGGCGAATAAATCTGTGCCGCGGCAACGCCCTCGGACAACCTGGGGCCGAGAAAACCACCGATACATGGGGCCGGACACTCAGGGTCAGGGAAAAATGCAATATATATCTGGTGATATCTCGGCTGCTATTACAGATAGCGCAATAAATCAAAGTGCATTGTCTGTAGGGGGCCCTGGCGCATGAATCTGTAGAGCGGGAACGACCTCGGACGACCAGGGGCCGAGAAAACCACCGATACATGGTGCCGGACACTCAGGGTCAGGGAAAAATCCAATATATATCTGGTGATATCTCGGGTGCTATTAGGGATAGCGCAATAAACCAAAGTGAATTATCTGCAGGTGGCCCTGGCGAATGAAACTGTGCAGCGGGAACGACCTCGGATCACCAGGGCCCGAGAAACCACCGTCTCATGGGGCCGGACACTCAGGGTCGGGGAAAAATCCAATATATATATATGGTGATATCTCGGGTGCTATTACAGATAGCGCAATAAATCAAAGTGCATTGTCTGCAGGAGGCCCTGGCACATGAATCAGTGCAGCAGGAACGACCTCGGACCACCAGGGGCCGAGAAAACCACCGTCTCATGGGGTCGGACACTCAGGGTCAGGTAAAAATCCAATAGAAATCTGGTGATATCTCGGGTGCTATTACAGATAGCGCAATAAATCAAAGTGCATTGTCTGTAGGAGGCCCTGGCGCCTGAGTCTGTGCAGCGGGAATGACCTCGGACCGCCAGGGGCCGCGGAAACCACAGTCTCATGGGGCCGGACACTCAGGGTCAGGGGTATATCAAATATATATCTGGTGATATCTCGGGTGCTATTGCAGATAGCGCAATAAATCAAAGTGCATTGTCTGTAGGAGGCACTGGCGAATGAATCTGTGCCGCAGGAACGACCTCGGACCACCAGTGGCCGAGAAAATTTCAGATATTCGGAATCCGTCACCCAAGGTCATGTAAAAATCCAGCATATATATGGTGATATCTAGGGTGCTATTACAGATAGCGCAATAAACCAAAGTGCATTGTCTGTAGGAGGCCCTGGCGCATGAATCTGTGCAGCGGGAACGACCTCGGACCACCAGGGGCCGAGAAAACCACTGTCTCATGGGGCCGGACACTCAGGGTCAGGGAAAAATCCAATATATATCTGGTGATATCTCGGGTGCTATTACAGATAGCGCAATAAATCAAAGTGCATTGTCTGTAGGAGGCCCTGGCGCATGAATGTGGGCGGCGGGAACGACCTCGGACCACCAGGGGCCGAGAAAACCACCGACACATGGGGCCGGACACTCAGGGTCAGGGAAAATCTAATATATATCTGGTGATATCTCGGGTGCTATTACAGATAGCGCCATAAATCAAAGTGCATTGTCTGCAGGAAGCCCTGGCGCATGAATCCGTGCAGCGGGAACGACCTCGGACCACCAGGGGCCGAGAAAATCACCGTCTCATGGAGCCGGACTGTCAGGGTCAGGGAAAAATCCAATATATATCTGGTGATATCTCGGGTGTTATTAGAGATAGTGCAATAAATGAAAGTGCATTATCTGTAGGAGGAACTGGCGAATGAATCTGTGCAGCAGGAACGACCTCGCACCACCAGGGGCGAGAAAATTACAGATATTCGGAATCCGTCACCCAAGGTCATGTAAAAATCCAGTATATATCTGGTGATATCTCGGGTGGTATTACAAATAGCGCAATAAACCAAACTGCTTTGTCTGCAGGAGGCCCTGGCGCATGAAACTGTGCGGCGGGAACGACCTCGGACCACCAGGGGCCGAGAAAACCACCGTCTCATGCGGCCGGACTGTCAGGGTCAGGAAAAAATCCAATATATATCTGGTGATATCTCGGGTGCTATTACAGATAGCGAAATAAAGCAAAGTGAATTATCTGCAGGAGGCCCTGGCGCATGAATCTGGGCTGCGGGAACGACCTCGGACCACCAGGGGCCGAGAAAACCACCGTCCCATGGGGCCGGACATACAGGGTCAGGGAAAAATCCAATATATATCTGGTGATATCTCGGGTGCTATTAGGGATAGCGCAATAAACCAAAGTGAATTATCTGCAGGAGGCCCTGGCGCATGAAACTGTGCAGCGGGAACGACCTCGGACGACCAGGGTCCGAGAAAACCACCGTCTCATGGGGCTGGACACTCAGGGTCGGGGAAAAATCCAATATATATATCTGGTGATATCTCGGGTGCTATTAGAGATAGCGCAATAAATCAAAGTGCATTGTCTGTAGGTGGCACTGGCGAATGAATCTGTGCAGCAGGAACGACCTCGCACCACCAGGGGCCGAGAAAATTACAGATATTCGGAATCCGTCACCCAAGGTCATGTAAAAATCCAGCATATATCTGGTGATATCTCGGGTGGTATTACAAATAAAGCAATAAACCAAACTGCTTTGTCTGCAGGAGGCCCTGGCGCATGAAACTGTGCGGCGGGAACGACCTCGGAACACCAGGGTCCGAGAAAACCACCGTCTCATGTGGCCGGACACTCAGGGTCGGGGAAAAATCCAATATATATATCTGGTGATATCTCGGGTGCTATTAGAGATAGCGCAATAAATCAAAGTGCATTGTCTGTAGGAGGCACTGGCGAATGAATCGGTGCCGTAGGAACGACCTCGGACCACCAGGGGCCGAGAAAACCACCGTCTCATGGGGCCGGACTGTCAGGGTCAGAGAAAAATCCAATATATATCTGGTGATATCTCGGGTGCTATTACAGATAGCGCAATAAATCAAAGTGCATTGTCTGTAGGAGGCCCTGGCGCATGAATCTGGGCTGCGGGAACGACATCGGACCACCAGGGGCCGAGAAAACCACCGTCTCATGGGGCCGGACACTCAGGGTCAGGGAAAAATTCAATATATATCTGGTGATATCTCGGGTGCTATTACAGATAGCGCAATAAATCAAAGCGCATTGTCTGTAGGAGGCCCTGGCGCATGAATGTGGGCTGCGGGAACGACCTCGGAACACCAGGAGCCGAGAAAATTACAGATATTCGGAATCCGTCACCCAAGGACATGTAAAAATCCAGCATATATCTGGTGATATCACGGGTGCTATTACAGATAGCGCAATAAATCAAAGTGCATTGACTGTAGGAGGCACTGGCGAATGAGTCTGTGCAGCAGGAACGACCTCGGACCACCAGGGGCCGAGAAAATTACAGATATTCGGAATCCGCCACTCAAGGTCATGTAAAAATCCAGCATATATCTGGTGATATCACGGGTGCTAGTACAGATAGCGCAATAAGTCAAAGTGCATTGTCTGCAGGAGGCCCTGGCGCATGAATCTGTGCAGCGGGAACGACCTCGGACCACCAGGGGCCGAGAAAACCACCGTCTCATGGGGTCGGACACTCAGGGTCAGGGAAAAATCCAATATATATCTGGTGATATCTCGGGTGCTATTAGGGACAGCGAATTAAATCAAAGTGCATTGTCTGTAGGAGGCCCTGTGGTATTATACAGTTGTATATATTTTTATATAGTTTTGTACAGTTTTATAAGTTTTATATAGTTTCATATAGTTCTATACAGTCTCATATAGTTTAATATAGTTTTATATAGTTTTATATAGTTTTATATACTTTTATATAGTATTATTAGTTTTATATATTTTTATATAGTTTTATACAGTATTATATAGTTTTATTAGTTGTATTTAGTTTTATATAGTTTTGTATAGTTTTACATAGTTTTATATAGTTTTATATAGTTTTATATAGTTTTATATAGTTTTATATAGTTTTATACAGTATTATGTAGTTTTATTAGTTTTATATAGTTTTATTAGTTTTATATAGTTTTATATAGTTTTATTAGTTTTATATAGTTTTATTAGTTTTATATAGTTTTATATAGTTTTATATTGTTTTATATAGTTTTATTAGTTTTATATTGTTTTATATAGTTTTATATTGTGGTATATAGTTTTATTAGTTTCATATATTTTTATATAGTTCTATGTAGTTTCATCTAGTTCTATGTAGTTCTATGTAGTTTCATATAGTTTTACATTGTTTTATATAGATACACATAGTTTTTTTAGTTTTATATAGTTTTATATAGTTTTATATAGTTTTACATAGTTTCATATAGGCTTATTAGTTTTAAATAGTTTTATATACTTTTATATTGTCTTATATAGTTTAATATACTTTTATATTGTCTTATATAGTTTTATATAGCTTTATATAGTTATATGTAGCTTCATATAGTTTTATACAGTTTTATTAGTTTTATATAGTTTTATATTGTTTTATATAGTTTTATTAGTTTTACATAGTTTTATATAGTTTTACATAGTTTTATATAGTTTTGTATAGTTATATATAGTTTTATATAGTACTATATAGTTTTATACAGTTTTAATAGTTTTACATAGTTGTATATAGTTTTATACAGTTTTATTTGTTTTATATAGCTTTATATAGTTTTTTATAGTTTTATATAGTTCTATATAGTTTCATAAAGTTTTATTAGTTTTATATCGTTTCATATAGTTTTGTATTGTTTTATTATGTTTTATATAGTTTTATATAGTTTTATATACATCTATATAGTTTCACATCGTTTCTCAATTTTATATAGTTTTATATAGTACTATATAGTTTTATATAGTTTTATATAGTTTAAAATAGTTTTATATAGTTTTATACAGTTTTATATAGTTTTGTGTAGTTTTATATAGTTTTATATAGCTTTATATAGTTTTATATAGTTTTATATAAGTTTATATAGTTTTATATAGTTTTGTTAGTTTCATATAGTTTTATATAGCTTTATATAGTTTTATATAGTACTATATAGTTTTATATAGTTTTCTTAGTGTTATAAAGTTTTATATAGTCTTATACAGTTTTATATAGTTTTATACAGTTTTATTAGTTTCATATAGTTTTATATAGTTTTATATAGTTTTGTTAGTTTTTTATAGTTTTATATAGTTTTATAGAGTTTTGTTAGTTTTATATAGTTTTATATAGTTTCATAGAATTTTATATAGTTTTATATAGTTTTATTTGTTTTATATAGCTTTATATTGTTTTATATAGTTTCATATAGTTTTATATAGTTATATATAATTTTATACAGTTTTATAATGTTTTATATAGTTTTATACAGTTTTATATAGTTTTCTAATTTTTATATAGTTTTATATAATTTTATATAGTTTTATATAGTTTTGTTAGTTTTATATAGTTTTATATAGTTTTGAATAGTTTTATATAGTTTTATATAGTTTTATAGAGTTTTATATAGTTTTATATAGTTTTATTAGTTTTATATAGTTCTATATTTTTATATGGTTTTACATAGTTTTATATAGTTTTATTAGTTTCATATAGTTTTATATAGTTTTATATAGTTTTATAAAGTACTATATAGTTTTATATAGTTTTCTTAGTGTTACATAGTTTTATATAGTTTTATACAGTTTTTTATAGTTTTATATAGTTTTATTAGTTTCATATAGTTTTATATAGTTTTATATAGCTTTATATAGTTTTATATAGTTCTATAGACTTTTATATAGGTTTATATAGTTTTGTTAGTTTTATATAGTTTTATATAGTTTTGTTAGTTTTATATAGTTTTATATAGTTTTGTATAGTTTTATATAGTTTTATATAGTTTTATAGAGTTTTATATAGTTTTATATAGTTTTGTTAGTTTTATATAGTTTTATATAGTTTTGTATAGTTTTATATAGTTTTATATAGTTTTATAGAGTTTTATATAGTTTTATATAGTTTTGAATAGTTTTATTAGTTTTATATAGTTTTATATAGCTTTATATAGTTTTGTTAGTTTTATATAGGTTTATATAGTTTTACATAGTTTTATATAGTTTTGTTAGTTTTATATAGCTTTATATAGTTTTATATAGTTTTATATAGTTTTATTAGTTTTATATAGTTTTATAGAGTTTTATATAGTTTTATATAGTTTTATTAGTTTTATATAGTTTTATATAGCTTTATATACTATTGTTAGTTTTATATCGTTTTATATAGTTTTATATAGTTTTATATAGTTTTATATTGTTTTATATAGTTTTATATAGTTATATATAGTTTTATATAGTTTTCTTAGTTTTGTATAGTTTTATATAGTATTATATACTTATATTAGTTTCATATAGTTTTATATAGTTTTATATAGTTTTATACAGTTTTATATAGTTTTATACCGTTTTATAATGTTTTATATGGTTTTATATTGTTTTATATAGTTTTATATATTTATATATACTTTTATATAGGTTTGTTAGTTTTACATAGTTTTATATAGTTTTATATTGTTTTATATAGTTTTATATAGTCATATATAGTTTTATATAGTTTTGTTAGTTTTATATAGTTTTATATAGTTTTATATAGTACTATATAGTTTTATATAGTTTTCTTAGTGTTATATAGTTTTATAGAGTTTTATACAGTTTTATATAGTT
The DNA here is from genome assembly GCF_051020985.1 of Nomia melanderi. Classification (NCBI taxonomy): domain Eukaryota; kingdom Metazoa; phylum Arthropoda; class Insecta; order Hymenoptera; family Halictidae; genus Nomia; species Nomia melanderi. Next base: position 2,669 of record NW_027475224.1, on the reverse strand, counting down.
ATATATCGTCTTATGAGTTTCATATAGTCTTATATAGTTTTATATAGTTTTATATAGTATTATATAGTATTATATAGTTTTATATAGTTTTATATAGTTTTATATAGTTTTATATAGTTCTATAGAGTTTTATATAGTTTTATATTGTTTTGTATAGTTATATATAGTTTTATACAGTTCTATACAGTTTTATATAGTTTTATATAGTTTTATATAGTTTTATATAGTTTTATTAGTTTTATATAGTTTTATACAGTTTTTTATAGTTTTATATAGATTCATATAGTTTAATTCGTTTTATATCGTTTTATATAGCTTTACATAATTCTATATAGTTTTAGTAGTTTTATTAATTTTATTAGTTTTATTTAGCTTTATATAGCTTTATATAGGTTTATAAGTTTTATATAGTTTAATATAGTTTTACATAGTTTCATGTAGTTTTAGTAGTTTTTTATAGTTTTATTAGGTTTATATAGATTTATATAGTTTTATGTAATTTTATATAGTTTTATATAGTCTTATATAGTTTTATATTGTTCTATATAGTTTTATATAGTTTTATATAGTTTTATATGGCATTATATAGTTTTATATAGTTTCATATAGTTTTGTATCGTTTTATATAGCTTTATATAGTTTTATATACTTTTATTGGTTTTATATAGTTTTATATAGTTTTATGCAGTTTTATATAGTTTTATATAGTTTTATATAGTTTTATGCGGGTTTATATAGTTTTATATAGTTTCATATAGTTTTATATAGTTTTATATAATTTTATATAGTTTCATATAGTTTTATATAGTTTTATATATTTTTATATTGCTTTATATTGTTCTATATAGTTTTATATAGTTTTATATAGTTTTATATAATTTTATATAGTTTTATATAGTTTTATATAGTTTTATATAGTTTTATATAGTTTTATGTTGTTCTATATGGTTTATATATTTTTATATAGTTTTATGCAGTTTTATATAGTTTTATATAGTTTCATATAGTTTTATATAGTATTATATACTTTCATATAGTTCTATATAATTTTATATAGTTATATAATGTTTAATTAGTTTTATATAGTTCCATATACTTTTATATACTTTTATACAGTTTTAAATAGTTTTATATAGTTCTTTATAATTTTCTATAGTTTTCTATAGTTTTATATAGTTTTATATAGTTTTATATAGTCCTATACAGTTTCATATAGTTTTATTAGTTTTATACAGTTTTATATTGTTTTATTAGATTTACATAGTTTAATATAGTTTTATATACTTTTATATAGTTCTGTATAGCTTTACATAGTTTTATATAGTTTTATATTGTTTTATATAGTTTTATATAGTTGTATACAGTTTTATATAGTTTTATATAGTTTTATATAGTTTTATATAGCTTTATATAGCTTTATAATGTTTTACATAGTTTTATATAGTTTTACATACTTTCATATAGTTTTGTATAGATTTACATAGTTTGATATAGTTTTATATAGTATTATATAGTTTTATATAGTTTTATATGGTATTATATAGTTTTATATGTTTTGATATAGTTTTATATAGTTTTATATAGTTTTATATAGTTTTATATCGTTCAATAGAGTTTTATATAGGTTTATATAGTTTTATATAGTTTTATATAGTTTTATACAGTTTTATAATGTTTTATATAGTTTCATACTGTTTTATATAGTTTTATATAGTTTTATATAGTTTTACATAGTTTTATATAGTTTTGTTAGTTTTATATAGTTTTTTATAGTTCTATATAGTTTTGTATAGTTCTATATAGTTTTATATAGTTTTGTTAGTTTTATATAGTTTTATATAGTTTTGTATAGTTTAATATAGTTTTAAATAGTTTTATATAGTACTATATAGTTTTATACAGTTTTCTGAGTGTTATATAGTTTTATATAGTTTTATACAGTTTTATATAGTTTTATACCGTATTATTGGTTTCATATAGTTTTATATAGTTTTATATAGTTTTATATAGTTTTATATAGGATTGTTAGTTTTGTATAATTATATATAGTTTTATATAGTTTTATAGTGTTTTATACAGTTTTATTAGTTTTATATAGTTTTATATAGTTTTACATAGTTTTATATAGTTTTGTTAGTTTCATATAGTTTTATATAGTTTTATATAGTTTTATATAGTTTTATACAGTTTTATATTGTTTTATACAGTTTTATAACGTTTTATATAGTTTTATACAGTTTTATAATGTTTTATATAGTTTTATATTGTTTGATATTGTTTTATATAGGTTTATATAGTTATATATAGTTTTATATAGTTTTGTTAGTGTCATATAGTTTTATATAGTTTTATATAGTAATATATAGTTTTATATAGTTTTCTTAATGTTATATAGTTTTATATAGTTTTATACAGTTTTATATAGTTTTATATAGTTTTATTAGCTTCATATAGTTTTATATAGTTTTATATAATTTTATATTGTACTATATAGTTTTATATAGTTTTCTTAGTTTTATATAGGTTTATGGAGTTTTATGGAGTTTTATATAGTTTTATATTGGTTCATATAGTTTTACATAGCTTTACATAGTTTTATATAGTTTTGTTAGTTTTATATAGTTTTATACAGTTTTGTGTAGTTTTATATAGTTTTATATAGTTTTAAT
>NW_027475223.1:157500-165424 GCF_051020985.1 Nomia melanderi | reverse complement strand
AGTTGGTGGAGCGATTTGTCTGGTTAATTCCGATAACGAACGAGACTCTAGCCTGCTAAATAGACGTAACTTATGGTATCTCGAAGGCCCCCGGCTTCTGTCGGTGGGTTTTTACTACCAACGTACAAACAAATCTTCTTAGAGGGACAGGCGGCTTCTAGCCGCACGAGATTGAGCAATAACAGGTCTGTGATGCCCTTAGATGTTCTGGGCCGCACGCGCGCTACACTGAAGGAATCAGCGTGTTTTCCCTGGCCGAAAGGCCCGGGTAACCCGCTGAACCTCCTTCGTGCTAGGGATTGGGGCTTGCAATTTTTCCCCATGAACGAGGAATTCCCAGTAAGCGCGAGTCATAAGCTCGCGTTGATTACGTCCCTGCCCTTTGTACACACCGCCCGTCGCTACTACCGATTGAATGATTTAGTGAGGTCTTCGGACTGGTGCGCGGCAATGTTGTTGCATTGCCGATGTTGCCGGGAAGATGACCAAACTTGATCATTTAGAGGAAGTAAAAGTCGTAACAAGGTTTCCGTAGGTGAACCTGCGGAAGGATCATTAACGAGCAAAATACACTACAAGAACTGACCGAAAGAAGGAAACATGAGAAATATAAAGAGTGGAGCGAAAGATAATATAAAAAGGAGCGAAAGATACATACATATATATATATAAGTGTACGAGTTCAATTTCTGCACACACTCGATACACAAGAGAAATAATATTATATATACAGAGGAGGAAGGAGCGATAAACGTGCAACAACGCTTCCTCGTGAAAAATACTTGAACGATCATGCACAGAGAGGTATCTCGATACCTGCTCTGCTGTATGACTAGACGGCTTACGCGCGGAGAGTTCATCTCCCGTCCGTCGGAAATTTCGAACGGCTTACGCGCGGAGAAATACACTTCTCCCGTCCGTCGAAATTTTTTTTTTTTACTTTGAACAAGCGCATAGAGCCCGCCGAACCACGATTTCCGTGCGTCTTACATCTTTCGACGATGGGACGATCCACGCGAAGAGTTGTTTCGTGCTCGCGCGAGGTGGTGCGATAGCGTCGATTCGCTTTTCTGTACGGGGAGAAATAGAACGATGAGTTGACTTATCGGGTCTTCGTTGGAATTACCGTCGCTGGCATTGTAAACTCCAGATGACCTTGTGATTCCTTCGTCGGGCACTGGTAAAGGGTGGCGATGATTCGTTCTATAATAGAAATACCCGTCGTAGCGATTCGGCCGAGACACCCGCCACGAAACACTCTCTCGTCGTGGAATCCCCGCGTCGGAGAGTAAAACGCGCGAAGGCTTACTATGAGAGAAGAAATAGTATATGCCGGTGGTTCGCGTGTGTAGGCTCTATACGAAATTGCGATTCAAGAGAGTAGGAAAAGACGCGATGAACCACGATTTCCGTGCGTCTTACGTCTCTCGACGATGGGACGATCCACGCGAAGAGTTGTTACGTGCTCGCGCGAGGTGCGATAGCGTCGATTCGCTTTTCTGTACGGGGAGAAATAGAACGATGAGCTGACTTATCGGGTCTTCGTTGGAATTACCGTCGCTGGCATTGTAAACTCCAGATGACCTTGTGATTCCTTCGTCGGGCACTGGTAAAGGGTGGCGATGATTCGTTCTATAATAGAAATACCCGTCGTAGCGTTTCGGCCTAGTCACCCGCCACGAAACACTCTCTCGTCGTGGAATCCCCGCGTCGGAGAGTAAAACGCCGAAGGCTTACTTATGAAACTTACGTCTCTCGACGATGGGACGATCCACGCGAAGAGTTGTTACGTGCACGCGTATGGTGCGATTGCGTCGATTCGCTTTTCTGTACGGGGAGCAATAGAACGTTGAGTTGACTTATCGGGTCTTCGTTGGAATTACCGTCGCTGGCATTGTAAACTCCAGATGACCTTGTGATTCCTTCGTCGGGCACTGGTAAAGGGTGGCGATGATGCGTTCTATAATAGAAATACCCGTCGTAGCGTTTCTTCCGAGTCAACCCGCTCACGAAACACTCTCTCGTCGTGGAATCCCCGCGTCGGAGAGTAAAACGCGAATTCATAGTATGGAAACTTACGTCTCTCGACGATGGGACGATCCACGCGAAGAGTTGTTACGTGCACGCGTATGGTGCGATTGCGTCGATTCGCTTTCTGTACGGGGAGTAATAGAACGTTGAGTTGACTTATCGGGTCTTCGTTGGAATTACCGTCGCTGGCATTGTAAACTCCAGATGACCTTGTGATTCCTTCGTCGGGCACTGGTAAAGGGTGGCGATGATGCGTTCTATAATAGAAATACCCGTCGTAGCGTTTCTTCCGAGTCAACCCGCTCACGAAACTCTCTCTCGTCGTGGAATCCCCGCGTCGGAGAGTAAAACGCGAATTCATACTATGAAAACTTACGTCTCTCGACGATGGGACGATCCACGCGAAGAGTTGTTTACGTGCACGCGTATGGTGCGATTGCGTCGATTCGCTTTTCTGTACGGGGAGAAATAGAACGTTGAGTTGACTTATCGGGTCTTCGTTGGAATTACCGTCGCTGGCATTGTAAACTCCAGATGACCTTGTGATTCCTTCGTCGGGCACTGGTAAAGGGTGGCGATGATGCGTTCTATAATAGAAATACCCGTCGTAGCGTTTCTTCGGAGTCAACCCGCTCACGAAACTCTCTCTCGTCGTGGAATCCCCGCGTCGGAGAGTAAAACGCGAATTCATACTATGAAAACTTACGTCTCTCGACGATGGGACGATCCACGCGAAGAGTTGTTTACGTGTACGCGTATGGTGCGATTGCGTCGATTCGCTTTTCTGTACGGGGAGAAATAGAACGTTGAGTTGACTTATCGGGTCTTCGTTGGAATTACCGTCGCTGGCATTGTAAACTCCAGATGACCTTGTGATTCCTTCGTCGGGCACTGGTAAAGGGTGGCGATGATGCGTTCTATAATAGAAATACCCGTCGTAGCGTTTCTTCCGAGTCAACCCGCTCACGAAACTCTCTCTCTCGTCGTGGAATCCCCGCGTCGGAGAGTAAAACGCCGAAGGCTTACTATGAAACTTACGTCTCTCGACGATGGGACGATCCACGCGAAGAGTTGTTACGTGCACGCGTATGGTGCGATTGCGTCGATTCGCTTTTCTGTACGGGGAGTAATAGAACGTTGAGTTGACTTATCGGGTCTTCGTTGGAATTACCGTCGCTGGCATTGTAACTCCAGATGACCTTGTGATTCCTTCGTCGGGCACTGGTAAAGGGTGGCGATGATGCGTTCTATAATAGAAATACCCGTCGTAGCGTTTCTTCCGAGTCAACCCGCTCACGAAACTCTCTCTCGTCGTGGAATCCCCGCGTCGGAGAGTAAAACGCGAATTCATACTATGAAAACTTACGTCTCTCGACGATGGGACGATCCACGCGAAGAGTTGTTTACGTGCACGCGTATGGTGCGATTGCGTCGATTCGCTTTTCTGTACGGGGAGAAATAGAACGTTGAGTTGACTTATCGGGTCTTCGTTGGAATTACCGTCGCTGGCATTGTAAACTCCAGATGACCTTGTGATTCCTTCGTCGGGCACTGGTAAAGGGTGGCGATGATGCGTTCTATAATAGAAATACCCGTCGTAGCGTTTCTTCCGAGTCAACCCGCTCACGAAACTCTCTCTCGTCGTGGAATCCCCGCGTCGGAGAGTAAAACGCGAATTCATACTATGAAAACTTACGTCTCTCGACGATGGGACGATCCACGCGAAGAGTTGTTTACGTGCACGCGTATGGTGCGATTGCGTCGATTCGCTTTTCTGTACGGGGAGAAATAGAACGTTGAGTTGACTTATCGGGTCTTCGTTGGAATTACCGTCGCTGGCATTGTAAACTCCAGATGACCTTGTGATTCCTTCGTCGGGCACTGGTAAAGGGTGGCGATGATGCGTTCTATAATAGAAATACCCGTCGTAGCGTTTCTTCCGAGTCAACCCGCTCACGAAACTCTCTCTCGTCGTGGAATCCCCGCGTCGGAGGGTAAAACGCGATATATAATAGTATATGCCAGTGGTTCGCGCGCGTCGTCTCTGAGATACGCGGTCGACAGAGTTCCGAAAACACGTGATGTGCCACGATTTCCGTGCGTCTTACATCTTTCGACGATGGGACGATCCACGCGAAGAGAACGTTCGTGCTTGCGTGAGGTGCAACAGCGTCGATTCGCTTTTCTGTACGGGGAGAAATAGAACGTTGAGTTGACTTATCGGGTCTTCGTTGGAATTACCGTCGCTGGCATTGTAAACTCCAGATGACCTTGTGATTCCTTCGTCGGGCACTGGTAAAGGGTGGCGATGATTCGTTCTATAATAGTAATACCCGTCGTAGCGTTTCGACCGATGTCACCCGCCACGAATGTCTCTCTCGACGTGGAAACCCCGCGCCGAAGAGTAAACGCGAAGGCTTACCATACGAAAGAAAACGGTATTATACGCCTGTGGTATGTGCGTCTCGGCTCTGTGATACGCGATCGGCAGAGTTACAAAAAAACGTTGATGGGCCACGATTTCCGTGCGTCTTACATCTTTCGACGATGGGACGATCCACGCGAAGAGTAGTTACGTGCTCGCGCGAGGTGCGATAGCGTCGATTCGCTTTTCTGTACGGGGAGAAATAGAACGATGAGTTGACTTATCGGGTCTTCGTTGGAATTACCGTCGCTGGCATTGTAAACTCCAGATGACCTTGTGATTCCTTCGTCGGGCACTGGTAAAGGGTGGCGATGATTCGTTCTATAATAGAAATACCCGTCGTAGCGATTCGGCCGAGACACCCGCCACGAAACTCTCTCTCGTCGTGGAATCCCCATGTCGGAGAGTAAAACGCGAAGGCTAACTATATAAGAAACATATAGTATTATTTATGCCTGTGGTTCTCCGTTTGTCCTACTCTCAGATACGCGACTCGGAGAGTTACGAATAATCGTGATGGACCACGATTTCTGTACGTCTTACATCTTTCGACGATGGGACGATCCACGCGAAGAGATCATTCCTGCTTGCGTGAGGTGCGATAGCGCCGATTCGCTTTTCTGTACGGGGAGAAATAGAACGATGAGTTGACTTATCGGGTCTTCGTTGGAATTACCGTCGCTGGCATTGTAAACTCCAGATGACCTTGTGATTCCTTCGTCGGGCACTGGTAAAGGGTGGCGATGATTCGTTCTATAATAGAAATACCCGTCGTAGCGATTCGGCCGTGTCACCCGCCACGAAAATCTCTCTCGTCGTGGAATCCCCGCGTCGTAGAGTAAACGCGAAGGCTTGCTATAGAAGACTATAGTTTATACGCCTGTGGTTCACCGGTTGCCTGCTCTCCGGGGTACGCGATCGCGCAGGAGTTACGGAAGAACTTGATGGGCCACGATCTCCAAGCGGCTATATCTTTCGACGATGGGACGATTCACGCGAAGAGAACGTTCGTGCATGCGTGAGGTGCGATAGCGTTGATTCGCTTGTCTGTACGGGGAGAAATAGAACGATGAGTTGACTTATCGGGTCTTCGTTGGAATTACCGTCGCTGGCATTGTAAACTCCAGATGACCTTGTGATTCCTTCGTCGGGCACTGGTAAAGGGTGGCGATGATTCGTTCTATAATAGAAATACCCGTCGTAGCGTTTCGACCGATGTCACCCGCCACGAAATTCTCTCTCGTCGTGGAATCCCCGCGTCGGAGAGTAACCGCCGAAGGCTTGCTATAGAAGACTATAGTTTATACGCCTGTGGTTCACCGGTTGCCGGCTCTCCGGGGCACGCGATCGCGCGAAGGTTACGGAGGGACGTGAAGCGCCCGAGCAATGAAACGTCCGCAGGAGGAAACGAGCAACCGCCGAACATTGTTTCGCGACGTTTCCATAATGTATTGTCGTTTCGCTCGCATCCCGCTTCTTTCCCCTAGTTTCCTCGACGCGTAGTTTCGCAGCCTTAGTGGACGAATCATTCTCGATTCGAGGAAAGATATGCAGTGGGGCGTGCAATGAGCCCGCCAGAGACCACGATCTCCAATGCGTCTTTACATCTTTCGACGATGGGATGATCCACGCGAAGAGAACGTTCGTGCTTGCGCGAGGTGCGTTAGCGTCGATTCGCTTTTCTGTACGGGGAGAAATAGAACGATGAGTTGACTTATCGGGTCTTCGTTGGAATTACCGTCGCTGGCATTGTAAACTCCAGATGACCTTGTGATTCCTTCGTCGGGCACTGGTAAAGGGTGGCGATGATTCGTTCTATAATAGAAATACCCGTCGTAGCGATTCGGCCGAGTCACCCGCCACGAAACTGTCTCTCTTTCGTCGTGGAAACCCCGCGTCGGAGAGTAAAACGCGCGAAGGCTGTGACTGTAACATATATATATACAGTATACAATGCCTGTGGTTTTTGCGCGTGTCGGCTCTTCGGTATACGCGATCGGCCAGAGTTACGGAGGGACGGTGAAGCGCACGAGAAATTGAAACGGCCGCACGATTGGAACCGAGCAACCGTCGAACATTGTTTCGCGACGTTTCCATAATGCGTTTTCGTTTCGCTCGCATACCGCTTCTTTTCCCCTAGTCTCTGAGACGCGTTTTCGAGCCGTTCTTCTACTATCGATTCTCGTAGAGAGAAGGGACCGGGTAGTCTGGAAGTGGAACCCGCATCTTGCGTGTACCGTACACGGAATTGAGAGGACCGGCCGTGAAGCTCGTTTTAAAGCCGTGCGTCTGACACCCAACTCTTGCGCGCCAATTTCGCGGCAAGAGATAATATGGGACGAATGACCGGCAAAGAGCCAGCTGTGAAGTCTGTTTTTTTAATCGAATCCGTGGACGTGTGTATGCCGTAGCGTCGCTCGTCGTGTTCGTTCATGGTCGTTCCGAGAGAAAGAACGAAAGCGGTAACGAAGGGACCGGCCGTGAAGCTCGTTTTAAAGCCGCGCGTCTGACACCCAACTCTTGCGCGCCAATTTCGCGGCAAGAGATAACATGGGACGAATGACCGGCAAAGAGCCAGCTGTGAAGTCTTTTTTCATTATTTGCTTTCAATCGATCGATCGGTACGATTCGTGCAACGTTTCGCGCGATGCGACGCGAAAACATGCGCGCAACAATAGATGCGTCTGATCGGAAGAACGCGAGGGTCGACTGCACGCGATGGATTCAGTATCGGGTAGGATACAAAATATATCCCCGTCGTTTCCACGCGTGCGAGTCTTCTGCGTCTTTCGCGGGTTTTTGAATGCACTATACGCCCGGAACGTCGAGAAATATATACATATTACTTGAACGTTTTTCGTCTCGAAAGGCTTCGGTGTCGTCTCCAAGGCGACGCCTGAATCTCCTTCGCGCGCTGGTCGGAGATTCAGGTATCAACTTTTATCTTCTCTTTGAAAGAAGAGAGATATTAGGTCGAACAAATGAGAATAAAATTATATATGTGAAATATAAAATTTATACGATTACCCTGAACGGTGGATCACTTGGCTCGTGGGTCGATGAAGAACGCAGCTAATTGCGCGTCAACGTGTGAACTGCAGGACACATGAACATCGACATTTCGAACGCACATTGCGGTCCACGGATACAATTCCTGGACCACGCCTGGCTGAGGGTCGTTTACGTACCATACACTGCTTGCGTAGCTCTGTCAAATCCCCGCCGTCGTTCACCTCTTCGGATCGAACGTTTTTTTACCGAAGGGCGCAAAGAACGTTTCTGAGTCGGGTTAAGAGAAGGATGCTACGTACGAGCGAACGATGGGTGTCTCGTCGGCGTTTGTCGCGGACACGCGAAAATTCTGTGAATTTCACGGACAGTGTACGTTCTAGTTGTTGCAAAACGATCGGAATCGTTTGTATGGACTCGCGTGAGTGTTCGCGGCGTCGTGCGTCGTTCAATTACGAC
>NW_027475223.1:147500-150000 GCF_051020985.1 Nomia melanderi | reverse complement strand
TTTACTCTTGACCGTTCGGACTTAGAAAAATTTCGAGTACCTCGGATCGCCGGCTGGAATTACCGCACGGCCTGGACAGCTCGCATCGACCGATACATTTTTTCCATTTTCAGTGAAAAAAAAATTTTTGTCAATTTTCTCAACGTTAAAAACGTTAATAAACTGCGTTTTTATGCGTGGATTAAACATTAAAAAAATTTTGAAATATGTGATGAAAAAGTTTACTCTTGACCGTTCGGACTTAGAAAAATTTCGAGTACCTCGGATCGCCTGCTGGAATTACCGCACGGCCTGGACAGCCCGCATCGACCGATACATTTTTTCCATTTTCAGTGAAAAAAAAATTTTTGTCAATTTTCTCAACGTTAAAAACGTTAATAAACTGCGTTTTTATGCGTGGATTAAACATTAAAAAAATTTTGAAATATGTGATGAAAAAGTTTACTCTTGACCGTCGGGACTTAGAAAAATTTCGAGTACCCCGGATCGCCTGCTGGAATTACCGCACGGCCTGGATAGCCCGCATCGACCGATACATTTTTTCCATTTTCAGTGAAAAAAAAATTTTTGTCAATTTTCTCAACGTTAAAAACTGCGATAAACTGCGTTTTTATGCGTAGATTAAACATTGAAAAAATTTTGAAATATGCGATGAAAAAGTTTACTCTTGACCGTCGGGACTTAGAAAAATTTCGAGTACCCCGGATCGCCTGCTGGCATTACCGCACGGGCTGGACACCTCGCTCCGACGAATCGGTTTTTTCCATTTTTTTTGAAAAATAAATTTTTGTAATTTTTTTTAATGTCAAAAACGTTAATAAACGTCATGTTTACGCATGGATTAAACATTGAAATAATTTTAAAACACTTATTAAAAAAGTTGGTGTCGACCGTGGGACTTAGAAAAATTTCGGGAAGTCCGATTCGCCTGCTGGAATTACCGCACGGGCTGGACACCTCGCTCCGCCGAATCGGTTTTTTCCTTTTTTTCCGAAAAATAAATTTTTGTAATTTTTTTTAATGTTAAAAACGTTAATAAACTTCATGTTTACGCATGGATTAAACATTGAAATAATTTTAAAACGCTTATTAAAAAAGTTGGTGTCGACCGTGGGACTTAGAAAAATTTCGGGAAGTCCGATTCGCCTGCTGGAATTACCGCACGGGCAGGACACCTCGCTCCGACGAATCGGTTTTTTCCATTTTTTCCGAAAAATAAATTTTTGTAATTTTTTTTAATGTTAAAAACGTTAATAAACTTCATGTTTACGCATGGATTAAACATTGAAATAATTTTAAAACGCTTATTAAAAAAGTTGGTGTCGACCGTGGGACTTAGAAAAATTTCGGGAAGTCCGATTCGCCTGCTGGAATTACCGCACGGGCTGGACACCTCGCTCCGCCGAATCGGTTTTTTCCTTTTTTTCCGAAAAATAAATTTTTGTAATTTTTTTTAATGTTAAAAACGTTAATAAACTTCATGTTTACGCATGGATTAAACATTGAAATAATTTTAAAACGCTTATTAAAAAAGTTGGTGTCGACCGTGGGACTTAGAAAAATTTCGGGAAGTCCGATTCGCCTGCTGGAATTACCGCACGGGCAGGACACCTCGCTCCGACGAATCGGTTTTTTCCATTTTTTTTGAAAAATAAATTTTTGTAATTTTTTTTAATGTTAAAAACGTTAATAAACTTCATGTTTACGCATGGATTAAACATTGAAATAATTTTAAAACACTTATTAAAAAAGTTGGTGTCGACCGTGGGACTTAGAAAAATTTCGGGAAGTCCGATTCGCCTGCTGGAATTACCGCACGGGCTGGACACCTCGCTCCGCCGAATCGGTTTTTTCCTTTTTTTCCGAAAAATAAATTTTTGTAATTTTTTTTAATGTTAAAAACGTTAATAAACTTCATGTTTACGCATGGATTAAACATTGAAATAATTTTAAAACGCTTATTAAAAAAGTTGGTGTCGACCGTGGGACTTAGAAAAATTTCGGGAAGTCCGATTCGCCTGCTGGAATTACCGCACGGGCAGGACACCTCGCTCCGACGAATCGGTTTTTTCCATTTTTTCCGAAAAATAAATTTTTGTAATTTTTTTTAATGTTAAAAACGTTAATAAACTTCATGTTTACGCATGGATTAAACATTGAAATAATTTTAAAACGCTTATTAAAAAAGTTGGTGTCGACCGTGGGACTTAGAAAAATTTCGGGAAGTCCGATTCGCCTGCTGGAATTACCGCACGGGCTGGACACCTCGCTCCGCCGAATCGGTTTTTTCCTTTTTTTCCGAAAAATAAATTTTTGTAATTTTTTTTAATGTTAAAAACGTTAATAAACTTCATGTTTACGCATGGATTAAACATTGAAATAATTTTAAAACGCTTATTAAAAAAGTTGGTGTCGACCGTGGGACTTAGAAAAATTTCGGGAAGTCCGATTCGCCTGCTGGAATTACCGCACGGGCAGGACACCTCGCTCCGACGAATCG
>NW_027475223.1:135000-142500 GCF_051020985.1 Nomia melanderi | reverse complement strand
TGAAACTTACGTCTCTCGACGATGGGACGATCCACGCGAAGAGTTGTTACGTGCACGCGTATGGTGCGATTGCGTCGATTCGCTTTTCTGTACGGGGAGCAATAGAACGTTGAGTTGACTTATCGGGTCTTCGTTGGAATTACCGTCGCTGGCATTGTAAACTCCAGATGACCTTGTGATTCCTTCGTCGGGCACTGGTAAAGGGTGGCGATGATGCGTTCTATAATAGAAATACCCGTCGTAGCGTTTCTTCCGAGTCAACCCGCTCACGAAACACTCTCTCGTCGTGGAATCCCCGCGTCGGAGAGTAAAACGCGAATTCATAGTATGGAAACTTACGTCTCTCGACGATGGGACGATCCACGCGAAGAGTTGTTACGTGCACGCGTATGGTGCGATTGCGTCGATTCGCTTTTCTGTACGGGGAGTAATAGAACGTTGAGTTGACTTATCGGGTCTTCGTTGGAATTACCGTCGCTGGCATTGTAAACTCCAGATGACCTTGTGATTCCTTCGTCGGGCACTGGTAAAGGGTGGCGATGATGCGTTCTATAATAGAAATACCCGTCGTAGCGTTTCTTCCGAGTCAACCCGCTCACGAAACTCTCTCTCGTCGTGGAATCCCCGCGTCGGAGAGTAAAACGCGAATTCATACTATGAAAACTTACGTCTCTCGACGATGGGACGATCCACGCGAAGAGTTGTTTACGTGCACGCGTATGGTGCGATTGCGTCGATTCGCTTTTCTGTACGGGGAGAAATAGAACGTTGAGTTGACTTATCGGGTCTTCGTTGGAATTACCGTCGCTGGCATTGTAAACTCCAGATGACCTTGTGATTCCTTCGTCGGGCACTGGTAAAGGGTGGCGATGATGCGTTCTATAATAGAAATACCCGTCGTAGCGTTTCTTCCGAGTCAACCCGCTCACGAAACTCTCTCTCTCGTCGTGGAATCCCCGCGTCGGAGAGTAAAACGCCGAAGGCTTACTATGAAACTTACGTCTCTCGACGATGGGACGATCCACGCGAAGAGTTGTTACGTGCACGCGTATGGTGCGATTGCGTCGATTCGCTTTTCTGTACGGGGAGTAATAGAACGTTGAGTTGACTTATCGGGTCTTCGTTGGAATTACCGTCGCTGGCATTGTAAACTCCAGATGACCTTGTGATTCCTTCGTCGGGCACTGGTAAAGGGTGGCGATGATTCGTTCTATAATAGAAATACCCGTCGTAGCGTTTCTTCCGAGTCAACCCGCTCACGAAACTCTCTCTCGTCGTGGAATCCCCGCGTCGGAGAGTAAAACGCGAATTCATAGTATGGAAACTTACGTCTCTCGACGATGGGACGATCCACGCGAAGAGTTGTTACGTGCACGCGTATGGTGCGATTGCGTCGATTCGCTTTTCTGTACGGGGAGCAATAGAACGTTGAGTTGACTTATCGGGTCTTCGTTGGAATTACCGTCGCTGGCATTGTAAACTCCAGATGACCTTGTGATTCCTTCGTAGGGCACTGGTAAAGGGTGGCGATGATTCGTTCTATAATAGAAATACCCGTCGTAGCGTTTCTTCCGAGTCAACCCGCTCACGAAACTCTCTCTCGTCGTGGAATCCCCGCGTCGGAGAGTAAAACGCGAATTCATACTATGAAAACTTACGTCTCTCGACGATGGGACGATCCACGCGAAGAGTTGTTTACGTGCACGCGTATGGTGCGATTGCGTCGATTCGCTTTTCTGTACGGGGAGAAATAGAACGTTGAGTTGACTTATCGGGTCTTCGTTGGAATTACCGTCGCTGGCATTGTAAACTCCAGATGACCTTGTGATTCCTTCGTCGGGCACTGGTAAAGGGTGGCGATGATGCGTTCTACAATAGAAATACCCGTCGTAGCGTTTCTTCCGAGTCAACCCGCTCACGAAACTCTCTCTCGTCGTGGAATCCCCGCGTCGGAGGGTAAAACGCGATATATAATAGTATATGCCAGTGGTTCGCGCGCGTCGTCTCTGAGATACGCGGTCGACAGAGTTCCGAAAACACGTGATGTGCCACGATTTCCGTGCGTCTTACATCTTTCGACGATGGGACGATCCACGCGAAGAGAACGTTCGTGCTTGCGTGAGGTGCAACAGCGTCGATTCGCTTTTCTGTACGGGGAGAAATAGAACGTTGAGTTGACTTATCGGGTCTTCGTTGGAATTACCGTCGCTGGCATTGTAAACTCCAGATGACCTTGTGATTCCTTCGTCGGGCACTGGTAAAGGGTGGCGATGATTCGTTCTATAATAGTAATACCCGTCGTAGCGTTTCGACCGATGTCACCCGCCACGAAAGTCTCTCTCGACGTGGAAACCCCGCGCCGAAGAGTAAACGCGAAGGCTTACCATACGAAAGAAAACGGTATTATACGCCTGTGGTATGTGCGTCTCGGCTCTGTGATACGCGATCGGCAGAGTTACAAAAAAACGTTGATGGGCCACGATTTCCGTGCGTCTTACATCTTTCGACGATGGGACGATCCACGCGAAGAGTAGTTACGTGCTCGCGCGAGGTGCGATAGCGTCGATTCGCTTTTCTGTACGGGGAGAAATAGAACGATGAGTTGACTTATCGGGTCTTCGTTGGAATTACCGTCGCTGGCATTGTAAACTCCAGATGACCTTGTGATTCCTTCGTCGGGCACTGGTAAAGGGTGGCGATGATTCGTTCTATAATAGAAATACCCGTCGTAGCGATTCGGCCGAGTCACCCGCCACGAAACTCTCTCTCGTCGTGGAATCCCCATGTCGGAGAGTAAAACGCGAAGGCTAACTATATAAGAAATATATAGTATTATTTATGCCTGTGGTTCTCCGTTTGCCCTACTCTCAGATACGCGACTCGGAGAGTTACGAATAATCGTGATGGACCACGATTTCTGTACGTCTTACATCTTTCGACGATGGGACGATCCACGCGAAGAGATCATTCCTGCTTGCGTGAGGTGCGATAGCGCCGATTCGCTTTTCTGTACGGGGAGAAATAGAACGATGAGTTGACTTATCGGGTCTTCGTTGGAATTACCGTCGCTGGCATTGTAAACTCCAGATGACCTTGTGATTCCTTCGTCGGGCACTGGTAAAGGGTGGCGATGATTCGTTCTATAATAGAAATACCCGTCGTAGCGATTCGGCCGTGTCACCCGCCACGAAAATCTCTCTCGTCGTGGAATCCCCGCGTCGTAGAGTAAACGCGAAGGCTTGCTATAGAAGACTATAGTTTATACGCCTGTGGTTCACCGGTTGCCTGCTCTCCGGGGTACGCGATCGCGCAGGAGTTACGGAAGAACTTGATGGGCCACGATCTCCAAGCGGCTATATCTTTCGACGATGGGACGATTCACGCGAAGAGAACGTTCGTGCATGCGTGAGGTGCGATAGCGTTGATTCGCTTGTCTGTACGGGGAGAAATAGAACGATGAGTTGACTTATCGGGTCTTCGTTGGAATTACCGTCGCTGGCATTGTAAACTCCAGATGACCTTGTGATTCCTTCGTCGGGCACTGGTAAAGGGTGGCGATGATTCGTTCTATAATAGAAATACCCGTCGTAGCGTTTCGACCGATGTCACCCGCCACGAAATTCTCTCTCGTCGTGGAATCCCCGCGTCGGAGAGTAACCGCCGAAGGCTTGCTATAGAAGACTATAGTTTATACGCCTGTGGTTCACCGGTTGCCGGCTCTCCGGGGCACGCGAAGGTTACGGAGGGACGTGAAGCGCCCGAGCAATGAAACGTCCGCAGGAGGAAACGAGCAACCGCCGAACATTGTTTCGCGACGTTTCCATAATGTATTGTCGTTTCGCTCGCATCCCGCTTCTTTCCCCTAGTTTCCTCGACGCGTAGTTTCGCAGCCTTAGTGGACGAATCATTCTCGATTCGAGGAAAGATATGCAGTGGGGCGTGCAATGAGCCCGCCAGAGACCACGATCTCCAATGCGTCTTTACATCTTTGGACGATGGGACGATCCACGCGAAGAGAACGTTCGTGCTTGCGCGAGGTGCATTAGCGTCGATTCGCTTTTCTGTACGGGGAGAAATAGAACGATGAGTTGACTTATCGGGTCTTCGTTGGAATTACCGTCGCTGGCATTGTAAACTCCAGATGACCTTGTGATTCCTTCGTCGGGCACTGGTAAAGGGTGGCGATGATTCGTTCTATAATAGAAATACCCGTCGTAGCGATTCGGCCGAGTCACCCGCCACGAAACTGTCTCTCTTTCGTCGTGGAAACCCCGCGTCGGAGAGTAAAACGCGCGAAGGCTGTGACTGTAACATATATATATATATATACACAGTATACAATGCCTGTGGTTTTTGCGCGTGTCGGCTCTTCGGTATACGCGATCGGCCAGAGTTACGGAGGGACGGTGAAGCGCACGAGAAATTGAAACGGCCGCACGATTGGAACCGAGCAACCGTCGAACATTGTTTCGCGACGTTTCCATAATGCGTTTTCGTTTCGCTCGCATACCGCTTCTTTTCCCCTAGTCTCTGAGACGCGTTTTCGAGCCGTTCTTCTACTATCGATTCTCGTAGAGAGAAGGGACCGGGTAGTCTGGAAGTGGAACCCGCATCTTGCGTGTACCGTACACGGAATTGAGAGGACCGGCCGTGAAGCTCGTTTTAAAGCCGTGCGTCTGACACCCAACTCTTGCGCGCCAATTTCGCGGCAAGAGATAATATGGGACGAATGACCGGCAAAGAGCCAGCTGTGAAGTCTGTTTTTTTAATCGAATCCGTGGACGTGTGTATGCCGTAGCGTCGCTCGTCGTGTTCGTTCATGGTCGTTCCGAGAGAAAGAACGAAAGCGGTAACGAAGGGACCGGCCGTGAAGCTCGTTTTAAAGCCGCGCGTCTGACACCCAACTCTTGCGCGCCAATTTCGCGGCAAGAGATAACATGGGACGAATGACCGGCAAAGAGCCAGCTGTGAAGTCTTTTTTCATTATTTGCTTTCAATCGATCGATCGGTACGATTCGTGCAACGTTTCGCGCGATGCGACGCGAAAACATGCGCGCAACAATAGATGCGTCTGATCGGAAGAACGCGAGGGTCGACTGCACGCGATGGATTCAGTATCGGGTAGGATACAAAATATATCCCCGTCGTTTCCACGCGTGCGAGTCTTCTGCGTCTTTCGCGGGTTTTTGAATGCACTATACGCCCGGAACGTCGAGAAATATATACATATTACTTGAACGTTTTTCGTCTCGAAAGGCTTCGGTGTCGTCTCCAAGGCGACGCCTGAATCTCCTTCGCGCGCTGGTCGGAGATTCAGGTATCAACTTTTATCTTCTCTTTGAAAGAAGAGAGATATTAGGTCGAACAAGTGAGAATAAAATTATATATGTGAAATATAAAATTTATACGATTACCCTGAACGGTGGATCACTTGGCTCGTGGGTCGATGAAGAACGCAGCTAATTGCGCGTCAACGTGTGAACTGCAGGACACATGAACATCGACATTTCGAACGCACATTGCGGTCCACGGATACAATTCCTGGACCACGCCTGGCTGAGGGTCGTTTACGTACCATACACTGCTTGCGTAGCTCTGTCAAATCCCCGCCGTCGTTCACCTCTTCGGATCGAACGTTTTTTTACCGAAGGGCGCAAAGAACGTCTCTGAGTCGGGTTAAGAGAAGGATGCTACGTACGAGCGAACGATGGGTGTCTCGTCGGCGTTTGTCGCGGACACGCGAAAATTCTGTGAATTTCACGGACAGTGTACGTTCTAGTTGTTGCAAAACGATCGGAATCGTTTGTATGGACTCGCGTGAGTGTTCGCGGCGTCGTGCGTCGTTCAATTACGACCGCCCGCGGATACCGCTCCACTGCGATATGGATCTGAGCGACAACTTTTTCGGCTGTTCGTGAGATGAACGGTTTCGTGTGTTTAGAAAAATTTTTTTTCCCGCGCTCCCGACGTCACCTGAAATGATGCGTCAGAGGTGAAAGAAAATATTAAGAAGTCGAGAGAGAGAGACTACACACGTTTTATTCATATTTTGTATACCGTGCGTGAGACGGATGTGCACGACACGTCGTATGTCGGTATATTACCGACTGGCCCCAGGGAGATTGTTTTCTTCCTCTCTTACGAATGAGATGTACGTTTCGGAGGATCGTCGTTACCGAAACACACGGCAAAACGAGACTTCTCGCAGCAGAACCTTTATACACAATACACATCGACTCTTTTTACCCCGAGAGAGAGAGAAAAGGTGTATTTCTTTTTTTTATTTTTCGAATTCGACGCACGAACGCTTTGACGACTGGAGAAAAACACGGTGTGTGTTAAAATCGTGCGGGACGAGCATGCGTATTCGTAACGGGTCGAATAGTTCTTATTCCCCGTCGTCGCGTGTCCTCGCTGGACCACCACCGTGCGCTTCCGCCACGTTCAGTTGAATTTCGAAATATATATATATAAAAAGAATCACCATATACTCTCTTTCGGGAGGTGTATTTTTATCGGTTTCTGCTATAGAGAAGAGACGGAGATCGTGTTGTGAGGTGTAACGTTTCTGTATCCCCGTTTCGGAGGATCGTCGTTATCGGCGGAACACACGTCAAAACGAGACTTCTCGCAGAACCTTTATACACAATACACATCGACTCTTTTACCCCGAGAGAGAGAAAAGGTGTTTTTCTTTTTTTTTTATTTTTCGAATTCGACGCACGAACGCTTTGACGACTGGAGAAAAACACGGTGTGTGTTAAAATCGTGCGGGACGAGCATGCGTATTCGTAACGGGTCGAATAGTTCTTATTCCCCGTCGTCGCGTGTCCTCGCTGGACCACCACCGTGCGCTTCCGCCACGTTCAGTTGTATTTCGAAATATATATATATATAAAAAGAATCACCATATACTCTCTTTCGGGAGGTGTATTTTTATCGGTTTCTGCTATAGAGAAGAGACGGACGATCGTGTGTGACACCACGTGGTAACGTTTCCGTATCCCCGTAAAATACGTTTATCTTTTCTCGTAGAAAAGAGAGAGGAAGAGGCAGGAGCTCCTCTTTGGCGAGGCTTTCGAACGTCGCGTCCCGTCCGCCGGAATATAATGATATAAATATATAACCGCCGCCGACTTTGTGCGAAAGCGTTGAAACGAACGCGTCGGTCGCCCCATGGTGTGTGTTTGTCGTGTCTTCTTTTCCTCTTCTGCACTTCTCTTCACTGTCGATCGCGAGACCGCGCGAGATCCGCTTCGGTCGTCCAGTCCCCGAAAATTCTTCTCGGACGGGCGTTAAAGTTAACCGGAGCGCGAGATCGTCTAGCGAGAGTCTTTTTCGCGATCGAGTAAAATGTGATAGAAGAAGGAGAAGAGTGTAAAAAGAGAATATAGACACGCGACGCAGCAGAGACCACTGGTGAGGCGCATAAGACGCGTTCGCGAACGATTTTTCGCGACGATACGGAGTCGCGCGTGTCGCGGTATATTTATCATTTAT